>NW_020954563.1:4601229-4652408 GCF_900497805.2 Vombatus ursinus | reverse complement strand
CAGCTCTTATAATGCAGATTTGGAAACACTGCACTTAGCTGTATCTCAGAATTCTGTCACCAAAGTAAATTCAGGTGTGTGTGTGTGTGTGTGTGTAGTGGTGGTGGTGGTGGTGGTGGTGGTGGTGAAGACAGTCTGTCCCAAAGACAGTCAAACCGGGGGAGGTACTAACAAGTCTGGTCTGAGCCCCTACCCTCTGAGGAGGAGAGAGCAAGGCAGCAAGAAAGGAAAGTCAACAGGCAGGGGAATGGTGGTGGTGATGGTGGTGATGATTGTAGGTCTTGGGAGAAGGTTTTCATAGCACCAAGATCCTTGGAAGTGTTCCTTTGGGGCTGAGAAAAGGAGTGAGGGCCATCACTGATAGAGGCCCAAGAGATGCCTTGGGGACAGAGCTCTAGCCACTCTACCCTAGTGACAGCCTTGCAACTGAGCTATGTCAGCACTCCCAGGTCAAGCACACAGTCTTTGGCTGCTCTCAGCAAGAAAGACACACTTTTCACATCTCCATGAAAGGGAATGAGTAATGTTCTATGGCATGTATAACTCTTTCCTGTTCTAGCCATTAAAATTCCAGGTGTTTGGGGTGAGGGGAACTGCTTAGACAGCCCCTAATTAAGCAGTGAATGAGATGAAAGCAAAAATAGAGTAAGTTAATTTTATTCTATTAATATGCTATCTGAACTACTAGTCAAAAATCAAACAGGAAACAGACTGAAAACAAATTAATCTGACAAAGAAATGTATATTTGAGTGAAAATTCTGCTTAAAACAATAATTTATCACGTTGTAGAAGAAAATTGTTAGTCTTCGCAAAACCCAGATCAGAGGTGTTTTCGCTGAAACAAGGGAATTCTTCATTTCCCAGAAACTGAAAAACCTTGGGAAGAGCCAGCCTGCATGACAGTGCATGGGCACAGACACACACACACACACACACACACACACGCCTTGCTTTGCTGAGAACACACTGCAGAAAAAAGCTTTCCTGGTAGAAGGATTAAACCCCACCCCCTGCAAAGTCAAGCTGTGCTCTCTCCTTCCAAGTGGGCTTGACAGTGTGAATGAAGGGATCTGTTCTGGGAGATCTCTCTACTCCACTCCCACTCAAGATCTTCATCCTCCAGGGCAAAAGGAAAGTTCATATGACCTGGCCAAAGGAATGGAAACTTTCATGTTCTAACCATGCTTAAAAGCATAGGCAGAAGTTGTACTGAAAAGTAGAAACACCACAGAATTATTCAGATAATTGGGGGATATAGTTGGGTGACATTTTATATCTGATTAAGAAAAGAGAGGCTGAGAAGGTTCTTCTTTGTTGGCCTAATTTTCCTAGGTGAATCAAATTCATCCATCCATCCTTCCTCCTAACAAACATTTATTAAGTATTTATGATATATAAGGCACTGTTTCAGGCACTATGGAAACCAAAACATCAAGCCTTTCTCTCAAGAAGCTTACAGTCTAATAGGATATTAGTCAGCCTCTCTTTCCTTAGATTACACAGATAGAAGTGGGACATCTCCTGTTCCACAATAAATCTGGGGTTGGGAGAAGAACAATCGTTCCTCCTCTCCTCACATAGGCTCTTAAATTTGTGAATTCACACATGGTCAACTTGATAAAATTGACCCTAAAGGATATTCCAAAAGTATCAAGTTATTTATTAATTATATTATGATAAATATAATATATAATTCTATTTCTATGTAATATAGAAATAAAAATATAATAAAGTTAATCATAAAGCAATTTATGGTTTGCAAAGCACTTAACCTATATTGTTATCTCACTTGGTACTCATAATGACACTGAATTAGGTTATCCACTCTCCTTGTTATCCCCATTTTACAGATGAAGAAATGGATTCTGAGAGAGGTTAAGTGATTTTTCCCGGGGTCATACATCTAGTAAATATCTAAGGTAGGATTTGAACTCTGGTCTCCCTGACTCTAAGCTCATTGTTCTATCCACTGTACTAATTTTTCCTGCAGGAGTCTTCATGGCTAGATTCAAATCCTCCCTCTTCTGTGAAGTACTAAGAGAAATATGGTGTCCAAGTCTTCACTGGGGATCTTGGCTGGGAGTAAATGACCTTGCTGTCTCCTGCCTGGTTAGGTCACATTTGGAGTCTCATCGTCAGTTCTTGGCACCACATTTTAGGAAGGACCTTGTTATCAGGAGAGCAACCACAATGGTGAAGGGTCTTAAGTTAAGGCTGCATGAGGGTCATTTGAAAGAATTGTGGATATTTTAGCCTGGAGAAAAACGAGACACAATATGGTAACTCTCAGCAAGTATTTGAAGAATTGTCCTGGGGAAGAAGGGACAGCTAGGTGGTGCAGCGGATAAAGTGCACCAGGCTTGGAGTCCAGAAGACTCATCTTCATGGGTTCAAATCTAGCCTTAGACACCTACTAGCTGTGTGGCCCTGGGCAAGTCACTTAACCCTGTTTACTTCAGTTTCCTCATCTGTGAAATGAGCTGGAGAAGAAAATGGCGAACCACCCCAGTATCTTTGCCAAGAAAATCCCAGATGAGGTCATGAAGAGTCAGATGGGACTGAATCGACTGAACAACAACAACAACCTGGGGAAGAGAAATAAGATGTGTTTAGGTTGGCCCTAGAAAGGGCCAACTTGAACAATGGGTAGAAGACGCAGAAAGGCAGATGTAGGCAGATGCAGGCAGATGTAGCACTTCTCAAAATGCTGATCTAAGGATATAACAGGTACTATAATAATAGTAATAGCTAATATTTACACATCACTTACTAAGTGCCAGGCACGATGTTAAGCAATTTCCAATTTTTAGCTTATTCAATCCTTACAACAACACTGGGAGGGAGGGGCTATTATTATCCCCATTTTACAGATGAGTAAACTGAGGCAAATAGAAGTTAAAGTGACTTGCCCAGGAGTACACAGCTAAGTAAGTATCTGAGGCTGGATTTGAACTCAGATCTTTTTCACTCTGATGCTCTATCCACTGTGCCACCTATACCAAGCTTGGCCCATAGAGAAGGGAAAGAAATGAGAAGGCTTGCTCTGAAGAAGTGAGGCGGGAGGGAGAGCTCTCAGTATAGAACATTGATATGATGGCAGATTTAAAAAAAAATTTGCTGATTCATTTTGCTGAACTGTCCCTGTTTCCCCCCCCCCCTTTTAAAATCTTTTATCATAAAGGATGGTTCTCTGGACAGTAAATGAATAGTAGAAATCATAGCTGATGTAAAAAAACAAAAGATATCAATATAGATTCTTTTGGAAAAAAAAATAAAGCTGCCTCAGGTAAAAGTGGATTGACATTCATCATGAGAAGCAGAAACAGAGATCCACTTAGACTGGAGTACTGAAGTACTTTCAGTATCAGAATGAGAGCTGAAAGACACTTCAGAGGTATCTTGTCTAATCTGTGCCTGAGGGAAAAAAATCCTCTTTACAATAGAACTGACATTATTCACAATCATTGATATATATACGCATTATATATATATACATATATGTATAGGACTATAGGTCTAGGGTTGTTATGTGTGTTGTCTCCCCAACATAATAATAGCCAACATTTATATAGTGATTACTATGGGCTTACACTGTGCTAAGCACTTTACAATTATTATCTCATGGGATCCTCACAACAACCCTTGGGGGGTGGGATGGATAGGTGCTATTATTATCCCAATCTTACAGGCGAGGAAACTGAAGCTAACAGAAGTACCCAGGGTCACACAGCTAGTAAGTATCTGAGACCAGATTTGAACTGAGGTCTTCCTGACTCCAGGCTTAGTGCTCTATCCACTGCACCACCTAGTTGCTCCCAATATGATTTTAAACTCTTTGAAGGAAAGGACCCTTTTCAGTCTTGTATCTCTCCCTCACCACTCCCAGTGCAGCTGCTCAGTCTTTATATAACTGTATTAAATTGAATGAACCAGCAAATACTGTGAGTTTAGGAACATCTTTTCACAGTGAATCTCTCCTAGTTTCAGAGTTCTGGATGACTAAAGGTACACACAGTGTAAATGGGGAGGGATGAGCCTGATTTGGGGTATAAGGTGATGTTATAAGCATACACAATATCTCACATAGTCTATCTAGGAACACACAGATCAAAACTCAACTGCATAAGGGATCACAGACTCCTGGGGATAGTCATCTAGTCTGTATTCCTGTGTCAGGCCTACTATGTAGGCCAGGATCTCAGCCTCTCCCTCCTCCAAAGGTGCTCATCCTACGTCCAAAGACTTCTGGGAAAAAAAAGAGTCAGATTCTTGCACAGTGAGTCTGCAGCTCAGGGGTTGGTGTTCCTACATGATAGAGATGATTAGTTCTCTTTAGCTTGCTCAACCCCCAAAGCCTACCCCAATGCCCTCCCTATCCCCATATTCCTAGACACTAGGAGTTAAAATTGCTATAAGGATATGGGAAAGGGCATGTGAATTATGAAGTTCAGATACTAGAGTCCCCCAGAAACAGCCCCTGTCCGCAAAGGCTGCCCACTCCTCTCCTGTGATGAGTATCCCAGATTACAGTAATGCCTCCTAGGCCAAGGACCTTGGAATCTCAGCTTCCCAGAAAATCAACTCCTTCCCTGAACTGACTGTGGGAACCTCTGTCATAGACAGGTTATAGATGTAAGTATCCTTCTTTTCGGAATTTATGCAGAAGCTGTTATCTCTGCCTCTAAACAGCTGAACCAATGAAGGCTTAATATTCTTCCATACCATGATTAGGTTCCATAAAGTCCTCCCTGACATACTGTTACTATATGTAAATGATCTGGCTCTGGTCCCTAAACACTCTCCCAAAGCCCACATGTGCTTCCCCGGGGGCATTTATTTACAAGAGAAAGGAGACTAACAAAAATAACAAAAAGAAGGAGCCCATAAAAAAGTTCTACCCAACATGTTACAAGTTTCTTAAACTATCCTAACCAGCTAGCATTGCCAACTCAAGAATGTTTTTGCCCAGAACACCTGTACCTGATTTGGGATTGTCCCAACCCTGGCTCTGGATGTATGTAAGATTTGTCAAAGCTACAAATCTAGGTTCATTCTTCACCAATCAGGAAGCCTCTTGATGGACTGGGAACTTGGTGTGTTTCAACAATACCTTCCCACTTAACTATGGGTTAAGTAAATAACCATCTTGTTCTTCTCCCAGAGGACAAGGTTGTATGACCCCAGATTCAACATAGGAGGATGGTTTATATGTAATACAATATGCCCAAGCCCCACTCCCTTCTGTCACATGTCCTAGCTACTTATACCAATCTGAAGAGCATTCTCCTGGATCCTACTCCCCCATTCTCAGCCCAGGGCCTCCTGTCCCAGACCTTTGTCCTCAGGCTCCTGGACACTGGATTCGTGGTGAGAAGACTTGAATTTACATCCCAGAAATGCCACTTATTTCCTGTGTGACTTAAATTGTTTCTTATAGGATCATAGAGTTTTAAGGGACCTTAGAGGTCATTGAGTTCATTTTAAAGATGAGGAAACTGAGGTTTAGATTAAGTGATTGCCTAGGTCATTCTTGCTAGCTGTAAGTGTCTGATGAAGGATTTGAACTTAGAGCTTCCTGACTTCAAATCTTCTTTTTCTTTCCCTCTCTGGCCCTCAGTTAACTCGTCTGTAAAAATAAGGGTGGTGGATTAAATGGTCTCTGATTCCTTCTCACCTACACCACACTAAATCCTATGATCTGTGTGAGGATTGGACTGGGAATATTAGGTAGGCCTTCCTTGCTAAAATGTGGGGTCATCTTCCCTCCCCCAATGCCATCACATCCCCTATCTTCCTACTTGTAACATAATCCATAAATCCTGTCCACATCAGGGCACAGCACACTGCTCAGGATTCCAGAGATGCTGAGTTAAATGGGAGTTAATGGAAAGTTGGGAGACGGCGGGCTTAGCCCACGTTGGCTGAAAGCCAGGGGTGTACAAAGAAAAGCCAACATCTGTTCTGAAGGAAATTTTTTCTGACAGAGCCCACATAGCCTGCCCTCTCCCTGCCCCCAGCACACTCAGATTTGTGGAGTTTCTGGTACTGCTATAAATAGATTTATTAGCACATGGACTGATGCTCATCTTGTCTTATGGAGCTTACCCAGACAGAGTGGCCCCAGAGTCAGAAAGCTTCTGCTGGCCAGGGGAACCCAGGAGAGGCAGTTATAGTAGTGGGGGAAGAAACAGGGCCTAGAGACACTTATCATCTTCTTAGTCTAGCTCTACACAGTACAAAATTGAGAAATGTGACGCAATTGTATTAGATGGAGTGGGTGGCATGGAACTTGTTAAAAAAAATCAATCAACAAACATTTATTAAGCACCTACTGTGTGCCAGACACTGTGTTAGGCTCTAAGCTTCTTAGGCCACTGTCCATGGACCCTTGATGAGTCCATGGATAGCTTTCAGGGGATCTGTGAATTTGTATGGCAAAACATATCTTTATTTTTACTAACTTCTAACTGAAATTTAGCATTTCCTTCGACTATTTAAAACATGATTCTTAGAAGATATCCATAGGTTTCACCAGATTCATGATCCATAAAAGGTGAAGAACTCCTGTTCCAAAGAATACTGACATTGGGGTCAGGAACCTGGATTCTACATCCAGCTCAGCACCTATTTGCTATATAACTGGGTAAGTCACTTCATTTCCCTCTGCCTTTTTTTCCTCATGTGCAAAATAAGGGGTTTGGATGAGGTGAATTTAAGTCATTTCCTAATTGAGCATTCTAGGGTTCTATGAATTCACCAGTTCATTTTACCAATACAGTTGTTGCTCAGTAGTGTCTGACTCTTCATGACCCCATTTGGGGTTTTCTAGGCAGAGATACTGGAGTGGTTTGCCCTCTCCAGCTCATTTTACAGATGAGGAAACTGAGGCAAACAGGGTTAAGTGCCTTGCCCAGGGTCACAGAGCTAGTAAGTGTCTGAGGCCAGATTTGAAATCAGGTCTACTTGACTCCAGGCCTAGCCCTCTATCCACTGTACCACCTAGCTGGCCTTACCAATACAGACCAAATTTAAAATAAAAATGTTCTCTCTCAGGGTATATAACTCAATTTAATTGTCTGCTTTGATCTAATAAATACTGCAACCTGAATCATGAAATGAAGTCTCATAGTTTCTGCACATCTCAGAATGATGTGAAGAGTTGGTAGGGTACTTTTTCTTTCTTAAATTTTTTTTAAAGACTGGGCAAGAACTTTCCACTTGCAAGGCAAAGTCTTTTTAAACCTGGAAGGAAAGTGTTTAATGACTCTGTAACCAAAATAGAAATAATAGGAACTTTCTAGTTTGGAGAAAGTAGCTTATAAATCTAATTAGAATATGAAACCGGAGACCCGGGGGCTATTTTTAAGCAATATGCTGGGTCAACAGGATTAATCAATACCACAAGTGTGAGTTTGCCATTAGCCAGGGTAAACTCCCTCCTCCCAAAGCATATATTCTGAAAATGATGCTTGATACGAGGCATTTCAATGGGGAAGAAAGGAAATAAGGATTTTTTTTGATACGCACAGAGGCTGCATGATGAAGATGGAAAAGAAAGAAGATCATAGATTTAATAACAATAATAAATAGCTAGTATTTATATAGCACTTTGAGATTTGCAAAGTGCTTTTCAAATATTATTTTATCCTCATGACAACTCTGAGAAGTAGGTGCTATTATTATTTCATGAGCAAACCAGGACATCATCCTCTCGATGTCATTGGTCCTCTTCCAGAACAAGGACAAACATCAACAGAGGAGGAAACTGAGGCAGATAGCGATTATGAGACTCGTCCAAGGTCACACAGCTAATAAGTTGTGAACTTTCTGACTCCAAGGCTAGCACTTAATCCATTGGCCCACCTAGATGTATAAGAGATCATGCTAAGCATGCCCCCTGCAACATCCACACCTTTGCCCAGGTACCCCTGCATGCCTAGAATGCACAGCCTTCTCATCCTGCCTACAAGAATCCCAAGCTCTTTTCTAGGCACTGCTGAGGTGTACCTCCTGAAGTAAACCTGCCCTTCCCTAATACCCTCAGTTATTAGCGCTTCCTCTGAAATAATTTCATATGGCTTTGCATAAACTTTGTATTCTCTTATGACATGCCGCATGCCCCTGAACCTTCTTTTCAGTACTCCCTTCATTTTTGATCTTTGCATCCCTGGCACCTAGCACAATGCTATGTGTTCACCAGGTACTTTATAAATATTGTTTGAATTGAATCTAGTCTAACCCCCTCACCTTACAAATGAGGAAACTGATGTCCAAGAGAAGACAAGGATTTGTCCAAGGTCACAAAGATTACTGCTAATAGGAGAACCAGAATTCCAACCCAGAATCTCTGACTCCCATGCCTTTTTCACAATACCACTGAAAAACCACTGAAGTAGGTAAAGTTACTGAAACTTGAAAAGACCCTTTCTTTCTCCCAAGCCACCAGGGAACCAAGAGAAAGAATAGAAAGTCAGGGGTAGGAGCCAAGGATTGCTGAAGTCTCCATTGTGCCCTCTATGTGAGACAGAGGGAGATAAACCCAATTATGTTTTTCAGATTAGTGATATACCTGCATTATCTAAGGGATATTTCCAGTACTAAATTCCAAATGGATTTCTAAAGAGCTGTTCAACTTCCTGAATGTTTCCATGGGGTTCACCTCTACAGCAGGGCTTTCCAGGCATATTGCTTAAATCTCAGGAGCCCAAGATGAGATTTCCAGAACCATCAGGCCCTGCAGTGTCTGGTCTGAGAGGCAGGCAGTTCTGAGCACGCCGATTTAGTGAGGCATTTGCATGCTCTCCCCTGGCAATGCAGCTGAAAGAAATCACTGTGTGACACACTTTAACGTGTTTGTCCAGCAGCATCCCACCAAAGTGTGCATTTGCTTCTTAAAAAAAGTAAAGAAAAAGGCAATTTTTCACTTTTAAATAGCTTTCATTCTATGTCTTAATAAATGCATGTTTGTTGATTTGTGTAAGCATGATGTAGGAAGTCTGCAAATGAATGTAATCTGCAACAAGGGGATAGCTAACCACTAGCAAACACTTTTGAATAATGAATCCCTACTGTATCAGATGGACGCTATTCATAATAATTCCTTGCTTTTCTCATTTTGCTGCGTACAGTAGCGATTAATCAATTTGCAATGTTATGTCACCCGCAACAAATTGCTAGCACCAAGACAAATTTATTGCTTTATGATAAAAGAACTTGTTTAGGTAGAAATAAATTAAATTTGGGGGGTTGTTATTTGAGTTTGATGTTTACATATCTGACCCACCAGAGTGTAGGCCGGAGGAGGTGAGAATATCCAATTATTACTCCCTAGGCCCGGGAATAGTTCAAAAAGATTTGAGAGCAAATGGTATGTTTGTACAACTAACTAGTCCTTGAAGAAGGAGTTCCTCCTGGGAGCCAGCAGGACATGGAGAAAACCATTCATGAGAGCACACCATGATTCTTAGGAATACACTTAAGTGCTCTTGGTCTCAGGGGCAGACAGGCAGCTCTGGAGGGTTGGCCTGGTGCCTCTTGCTGACAGACCTTTCTCTTCTTTCTTGGTCTGTCAGCTTCATAAGACTCAGTTTCCCCTGGGGTTGAACTGTAAGATCTCTACATATCCCTTCTTCAAGCCTAGAAAAGGGCTAAGTAGCAGATGGGCCAGGGTGGCTGTGGTATCCTCTGGACAGTCACCAAAGAGTAGATTGGACGAAGCAGGATCATAGATTTAGAGCTAAAAGAGACCTTCTTTCCTTCAACCCCTCATTTTACAGATAAGAAAACCAAGGTTGAGAGAGCTTAATTGACACTCTAGGGCACCTCCAGAATTTGAACCCAGTCATGGTATCACATGATCATTGATCTCGAGCTGGAAAAGACCTCCGAGACCAAATTCAACCCCCTCATTTTACAGTTGAGAAAACTGAGGCCCAGTGAGGTGACATGCCTAAGATCACACAGACAGTAATAGATAAGAGATAGACCCTCTGAATCTAGATCCTCTCTCCACTGCCTCTAAGTCTCTTCTGAAACTGCAAACAAAGTGTTCAGGGAGACTATTAAAAGAGGACAGTTTTCCAGAACATTCAATCCCATTTATTTCCAAATAAAGGGGATGCTAATTACAAATCATTCCTTTCCATGCATTAAAGCATTTCCCCTCTGGATATATATGTGGCAACACTTTGGAAACCAAGTTCCAGATACTATCTATACTTTTTTGAAAGAGGACTAGAGGTCTTTACAGTATTCTCTAAACCCAAACTTAGCTCCAACTATGAGGTTTGACTGGCTGGGGCCTCTAGAGAGCTCTGGATGGAATGGAATGGGATCTAGCCCTGGCCCTCTGAGTGGTTGCCAGGTTCTCTGCTGCCCTGCCCAGGGTCCCCACTGCCCAGCATCAGCAGGGCTTCCTGGATGGACAGACATGACAGCTTTCAATGTATCAATAGCCACCATCAAATGTGGTACCAGGTATATGTGCCCAGGAACACTTGTACTTCCTTTGAGCTCAAGAGCCAGTCTATGCTTCAGAAGCTGCTGGGATGACAGGGTAGAAGATGCCGCAGGTTTAGAGGACCAGCGTTTCTGACTCACCTTGTCACTGCTCGCTTATCGTCTTCCCCTCCATCTTCCCCCCTCTCCGGTTATCTGTGTCTCCTTTCAGCCTCCTGTGCCTCTCTGGCTTTCCATTTTCTGTTTTCACCTGTCCTCTAAGTGTCATTTCTCTCCCAATCCTTCCCTTACCATCTTCCTCCTAGTGCCTTACTAATTTCTCTCCCAACTAATTCCCCAGCCCTCTTTTCCTCTATTTTCCCACAGTCCCTCTTTTGCTCTTTCTCTCTCTCTCTCTCTCGCTGTCTGGTTAATTCTGATTATTTCTCTGTCTTCTTGCTCTCTTGGTCCCCTTTATCCCTGACCATGCAGTTTCTCTTAGCTCTAGATTGAAAAAAAACCCACACGGCTAATATCCCTGTCAGCCTTTTCCTGAATCATTGCTGCACAATCCCAGGAAGGTTAAATAGAGATTCTTTCTTGCTAGAGCTGGAAACACCCCTGTTGCTCCTTCCTCTTCTAGGCCCAGGAGGGGAGAAAGGCTTTAAAGCAACTATGCCCAGGATTGGTAGCAGGGATGGGCATCCTTGGTCTTCTGAAGGATGGATCATAGATATAGATCTGGAAAGGATGAGAATTCTAGCTGTCCTCTGTGTCTGAAATCCCTTTCCAAGAAAGCAAATTCTGCTGAAAGTTGCTAAAGAGTGTCAAGGCTTAAAATACTCTTCTAGTCTCACCTTTGCTTCTCAGGGTGATTGGTACTAGTGAGGTAGTGCCTTTGCCAAGTTATCAGGGGCAGGAGGCTTCCTATAGCCTTCTTTGTACCAATATGATCCTTTCAGTACTGCTTTATTTCCTTATCAAAGCAGAAGGTGAGTCTTTACTCCCAGTTCCTAGGCCTGGCCTATTTGTGTTGCTTTCAACCAGGGGTATGCTGTTAAATGTTTAACAACCAGCTCTCTGGGGGGGGTGGGGTGGGGAAGGAATGTACACATGACACACTTTAAAGTTTAATTGGCATTATTAATATTTTCTCTATCACTTTCTTAAGTATAGACTAGTGCTTCTTAAACTGTGGGTTGCAACCTCATGTGGGGTTGCTAAAAAATTTGGCAACAGTACAAAGTTTCTGAATGTGCAATGACCAAAAATTAATTAAAAATCTAACACATAATGAATCTGAGCTGTTTTTGAAAGTACTTACCTGTGTTACACCCCACAACTTCACTGCAGCCTTGGTTCTGAACACAAAGCAGGTATGTTTTGCACTGTGCATGCCCTCAGGCCACACAACGCCAAGGACCGCTGGAGAAATCCTGCTCTAGAAGATCTTTAAGGTCCTTTCTAGCTTTAACATTCTACGGTTCCTCATGGGGGTGAAACATTATGCAAGAGTAGGCCCTGTGAATCCTGTGAGTCCTGGTGAGTGTGTAAGGAGGAGAGGCAGAAATGGGTATAGGCTGCCTTTTTCTGATCTGAGCATCAGTGTAACTCCAGGACCAAGGACATCAGATTCAGTAGGATTTAAACAAGGTAAAACAGCTGGTCTTTTCTCACAAGTCAGAACATCAAAAAACTTATTAAGTCTGGGAAGAAAGTGTCATTCTTTCCATGACGGCTAGATCTAGGCTAGCAGGTTGAAAAAGAGGATTCTGATGATTATGTAGACATGGAAAATGAAAATTAAAAATAGTCATTTGTCTCATGGATTCTGGTATTTCAGGTTCTGAGATTTACTTGGAGAAATGCTTCAATTCTCAACAGCCTTTGGCCTGTGTAGATACCACACAGTATTTATTTAGCAAAATGGGGCTGACCTAACTATTCTATAGCTTTCTTAATCAGACTTAGTTAATGACTTGAGGCATAAAAAGGAGTGTGACTTCTCCACCTCCTTCCTAGGAAAGATAATTCCTTACCTACTGGAAGACAGGTTCATTCAATGGTTAGACCAACTTGTTGATACTAGTTAATTTGTGCATAGCACTCTCCAGGTTATAAGATTCTTTTCTTACAACAACGGTGTGAAGTAAAGTGATGGAAGGAGCAATAGTGCCCTTTTGCAATTAAGAAAATAGGTTCTGAGAGATGAAATGACGCGTCTGTGATTACACAGCTAATAAGTATCTCTGGTGGGATTCAAATCCACATTTCCTTATGCCAAATCCAGCCTTTGTCCACTACAGAGCATAAGGCCAAGGACCTTATTTAAAACTGATATCTAGGCTGACATTCACTTGGTAAACAACTGAAACCCTTGCTACTGGGAGAGACTGAGGCTGGTGGTTCTCTTGAGTTGGAGAGTTCTGAGTTGTAGTAGGGCTAAAGCTAATTGAGTGATTATACTAAGTCTGGCCCTCATGGTGAGTCTCTGGGAAAAGAGGGCTGATAGACTGCCTAGGTCTACGGTCAGGGTCAATGAAAAACCCCAACCAAACAAACAAAGAAAGAATCTCTAACCCAATCTGGCCATCTTAGAAATGGCTGAATTCTTATGTTATATAATGTAAAGTACTAGAGATATTCGAGTTATCAATATTTTCATGAGGATGTCTATACCAGGCAGGAGAGTACGGTTGGCTCCATGCAAACCCCATCCTCTTGATTAATTATATAAAACAAAGTCTATATCTGATGCATACATGAATAACATTGGTAGGTATGAAGGCCAGGGGGAGAATGTTTAAAGCCCCCATTAATTTCCTCTTCTCCCAGGCTTCTGCCTCTTCCCTCGTGTAGGTCCTACCCTGCACTCAGGCTGATGATGCCCCGGTGCTCCCTTTGGTATCCAGTTCTTGGATCAAACTTTATTATTATCATTATCTTTTATTGTTGGCTTTTTCATTTATGCCACATTCATTTCCCTTTAACTTCTCACACTGTTGAATCCTTCCTTTAAACAACAACCACAAAGCTATTTAAGCAGAGCCAATAAACATAGCAACGGAATCAGACAATCTATGCAACAATACACATCCATATTCTCTATCCTTCTGCGGAGAGAAGGAGGCTGTTTTTCTTTTTTTGTTCTCCAGGACTGAGGTTATTCATCACAACTCATCAAAAGCTTCTACTGCCCTCATAACTTAGATTATCGTATTCATTGTGTATCTCTTGGTTCTATTTTCTTTACTCTCATCCTTTCATACAAATCCTCCCTTCTCTTTTTGAATTCTGCATGTGTGTTCTTTATTATAGGCTAATGAGATTCCGTTATACTGATATGCCATTTTTTTTTTGCCCATTCTGCAATCAATGGACACCTATCTTGTTTCTAGCTTTTTGCTACCGCAAAGAGAACAGCTATGAATATTTTGTTATGCGTCTGACCTTTCTTTCAGCTGCTGATTTCCTTAGGGTATATGCCTAGTAGTGTAATTGCTAGGTTAAAGGACATGAACAGTTTAGTGACTTCTTCTGGCAAAATTCCAAATTGCTTTGTAAAATGGTCAGGCTAATTCACAGCTCTACTAACAGTGTACTAGTGTACATGCTCTCACCCAGCCCCTCGAACACTGACTCCTCCCACTTTGTTATCTTTGTCAGCTAATAGGGTGGGAGGTAAAATCTCAGGATTGTTTTAATATGTATTTCTCTTAACATTAGTGTTTTGGAGTAATCTTTAATATGGTTGTTGATCATTTCTCATTTTGTTTTCTGGAAATGGTTCATATCCTTTGATTACACAACTTAGTGAGGAGCAAACCTTATTTTACATTTTTGTGTCAATCCATCGCCTCTATCTCCTGGCTATTAGACTTTTGTCAGAGACATTTATTGTGAAGATTTTCGCTCTTTTCTAGTTTTAGCTACATTGATCTTGATTATATAAAAGTCGTGATTATATAAAAGTCTCTTAATGTTTATTAATCACAGAAAAGCAGTGTTACCTAGTGGCCTCAGATATGGGCAAAAGACAGCCCGTGCTCTCAACATGCTTATAAGCAGTGTTACCTAGTGGCCTCAGAGACAAATAGTGCTAGGTTCAAGTCCTCTACTACATAATTTGTGACCCAAGGCAAGTTAATCTCTCAGTGCCTCAGACAATTCTTAAGACTATATAAATATGTATATATACATGTACATACATACATACATACATATTTACATATATGTGTGTATATATGTGTGTGTCTATATATATATATATACATATACATATCCATGTACATATATTGCAGAGCAGGGGTGAAGTTCCTCAGAAGGAGCTTATATACCACTGAAGGCATAGGTCTGCTGTTGTTGCTGTTATCATAATTATCATCATCATCATCATCAGCGTTGTCATTATCATCCTATCTCCCTATCTCACCCAGGCTGGAATTGCAGTGACCACTCCTGGGCCTCATGTCACTGTTGATTAGTCAATAATCAACCAGCATTTTTTAGCCACCTACTATGTGCCAGGCATTGTGCTAAGTGTTAAGGATATAAAAAGAAGCAAAAGACAGCCCGTGCTCTCAACACGCTTATAATCTAAAGGGCTCATCAGCAGGGAAGCTTCGATCTGCTCAATTTCCAGCCTGGGCCTCTTTGGCCTTCCCTAGGCAGCCTGCCTCTCTATCTTCCTCCACTCTCGTGGGCTCACCATATTAGTGCTGGACTTAGTGTGGACACTCAATCATCTTTAACCCTACTAAAGCTCAGAACTTTGGAACTCAAGTCATCCACTAACCTCAGCCTCCAAAGTAGCAGGGGTTTTAGACACATAAGTCTGTTTTAAAGATGGGAATTATCTATTTAATCTTTTATGATCACCTCTATTCATCATTTAAGCAATCTCTCCCTAACTATAGCGGTGAGAGGTATCTCTTTCCATAGGATCATAGATTTAGACATTGAAAGGACTTCAGAGGCCGTCTGGTTCAACCCTTTCATTTCATAGATGAGGAAACTCAGACTCAGGAAGGTTTAGTGACTACCAAGGTCACCAGAGACAGGGGTGTTAAAAGTTTAATAACTAGGTTAGAGTGGGAGAAGTAGAAAGGAGCCCACCATATACTTTTAAGTTTAATTTGCACTATTAACATTTTCTCCATCATTTTCTTAACTCTAGATAATCAACAGAACCATAAATGAAGCCCTGATTTGTAGGTTTGCTGATTTCAGACGGAATAATAGCCATGGTGAAAATTTAACAACTGGCTTAGCAGCCAGTGTTTCTAGCACACCCCTGCATTGGGATGTTACGTGACTTCTTCAAGGTCCCATGGTGGCACAGGGAATATTTTACCTGGGTTCTCAGCCTCCAGAGTAAGTACTCTTTTCCCGTTCTGCACTCATGCTGTGATCTCTTTCTTAAATTGAGGTTGTCCCAAACTTTAGGCAACTCAGATGGCCTTTGACTCTGCCTACTTGATTTGTATATTTTCTTTCTCTTTACCTAACATATCATACTGCCTTTCTAGGCATGTACCCTCTTTTCCCACTGATCAGGGTTTTCAATGAAACTCTAAAATTTGGGGACAAGACTCAACTCACCTTCATCGAGGAGCCCTAAGCACTCTTTTCAGGCATGCCTCAGTCTGGCTTATCAGGTCAAGTTTCAATTCCGTGCTATTCCACAAACATTCATTAAATGTGTTGGAACAAGACAAGGCCAGACTAAACCAGGTGACCCGTGAAGTC
The DNA here is from genome assembly GCF_900497805.2 of Vombatus ursinus. Lineage (NCBI taxonomy): Eukaryota > Metazoa > Chordata > Mammalia > Diprotodontia > Vombatidae > Vombatus > Vombatus ursinus. The sequence goes on along the minus strand of NW_020954563.1, from coordinate 4,636,222 downwards.
TCTTTCAACTCAGAGCTCTGTTATTTTGTGACACCCTCCTCCATGCATAGGCATTACATGCAGGTGCTGAAAATGAGAGTGAATTCTATCCTTCATGCTTTGGGTGGGGTTGGGGCTACATGACCTCTGAGATCGCTTTCAGCTCTGCAGTTCTAAGACCCAAGAGTCTTACACCCACGGATGTTGTTAGGAGCCCCATCTTCTTTGGGTGCCTAATGCTGTGTAAGTGGCAGTTGATAACTGCAAGTTATTATTTTTTTTCTGGGTCCTTTCAGAAGAATGGACAGAGATCTGCCTGCAAAATCAGATAAAGGAAGTTTCTGAGCTCGTTCAATAGACATTATCTCTGTGATGAATTTTCCAGGTAGTGACTTTTTCAATAACTCTTCAATGTCAACTGTTGCTCACTCAGTGAATTCTACACTCCCTCCTGGCCCCCCTTTCAAATCTGAATGACCCGTTTTCTCCTCGGGACAAATCCCTGCTGGTCTGTTATATCTGGGGGCTGCTGGCTCAGCAGAGAAGAGAGGGAGGGAAGTAGAGAGGCCCAGATCAGATCTGTGCCCGAGGCAGGAAAAATTGAAGGCCCCAAGGTGCCAAACCTTGGTTGTCCTCCAGCCTTGGAGGAAAAAGCGCCTGCTTCCCCGAGACCTGAAGAGGCACTGGCGCACTCACTCCCCAGCAGGCAGCCAATTTCAGGCAGCTAAAATCCCTGAATAGCATCCAGTAGAGCTCCTTCTACCACTGGGGGGAAAAAGGAGGTAAATCAGAGAGCCAAGAAGGAGAACAGAGGGGATGTCTTTCTGAGTTGGGGCAATTGAAACCAGTTTCCTCTCTTCCTGTAGGAAAGACACTGCACAAACATGTCCAGTAAACATTTTTAAAAGCCTATTTTAAAGATACAGTGTGGGATCTATTGTAGACAAAGGCCTTGTTTGTGGTATTCAATATGGCTCAAATCACAGGTCCTTTTAAAACAACTATTTCTGTTCTGTCTTGGCTTAAGTAGCATGGCTTAGTGGAAAGAACCCCAGGGTTCAAGGCAAAGGACCTGAGTTCAAATTTGATTCTGATACTTACTATTTGAGAGAACATGGGCAAATCACTAACTTCTCTGGGCCTCAGTTTACTCACCTGTAAGATGAAAGGGCATGACTAGGTAACTTCTAAGGCCCCTTTTAGCTCTTGTACTTGATGTTGTACAATAGGTAGAGTGCTGGATTTGGAGTCAGAGCCCTGGCTCCATTCTGACTCTGCTAATTACTACCTGTGTAAGTCTGATGTGAGCATAGGAATATATAATCATAAATTTAGAACTGGAGATACCTTAGAGGTTATTGAATCCAAACTCCTCATTTTACAAATGAAGAAACTCAGTCACAGAGAGGTTAACTGACTTGCCCAGGATCACACAGCTCATAAGTGTTTGACGTGAGATTTGAATCTAGGTCTTCCTGATTCCAAGTCCAGCATTCAGTCTACCTTGGGCAAGTCACTTGAGTTCTCTGAGTCTGTTTTTTCTTGTATAAGATAACATGGTTGGACTAGGGGACTTTCATGGTCTCTTTCGCTCTGAAACCTATGATCATGATAAAATAAATATAAAATATCAGAAAATCCTAGATTTCATGCTTTGTTATGCAGTTAAATGCTGGCTTCCCCAATTTTAAGGAAAAGGAACACAGATTTTTCTCTCAGCTGAAATGATCAGTGTTGCTACAACTTAATATATTTAACTACGAACTTTCCCTTTGGTTTTAGATGTAAAAAAAAAAACTGGTGACATCATTCCATTTTGTCTATCCCTTGCGCTCATAAAACTACAGAGAGCAGGAATTTTTAACTTAGGGCCCAAGGGGTCCATGGGTAAATTCAGAGGGATCTGTGAACACTGATAAAAAAGTATGGCTTTATTTAAAATAATTAGCTTCTTTTGGAATTCTATATATTTTATTCTATGCATTTAAAAACATTATTTTGAGGAGTTCATAGGCCTTACCAGGTGCTGAAGTTTCATTGAAACTTGGATTCATTACCAAAGACACATACACAAAAAGGTTAGGAACCTCTGTTGTAGAATAAGAAAATAAGGTAGAACTCTGTTATCATACAATTTAGGAAAGGCCTTGGGAAGGTATGGGGGGGGGATCAGGGTTGTGTTAATTTTCAAAGTAAGTCAATATTTTGAAAAAGCTGGTAGTTAATGCTTGTCCATTTGAACACTGATATCCACCGGAGAGTTGGGCTTCCAGAGTCCTTTTGCCAAATGTGTATGCACTAACCTTACAATTGGTTAATCTAATAAGGAAAAAAAAAATCAATGGCCGGGTACCATATTTATGGAGTCATTCATTGTAAACATGATCCATCCAGAACAGAGTGGAGACTTATGTAAACTGTACCACCAGGCTTTGAATACTGGCAGGGCTTTCCACCCAGGGCACAGCTCTGTACAAAGAAGGTTCTCATGCTGAGCCAAATGGGAAAGGGGAATTAGAAGGATGTTATTCATTCATTACTGCCACTTTAATCACTTAGAGGTCCAATTAAGTATAAATCATTAGTAGTATTAAGTTACTTTATCCAAGACTCTTTATAACACACATGACTGGATTTGGAAAGCTTTCTGTGACTAGATTTAGCGTGCGGCTGCACAAGGCAGTCATATGGGTTTTTCTGCTATGAAATTGATAAATGAAGCCAGCATTCGAGGTACAGCAGTAATTTCGGTAGTGCAGTCAAGTGCTTGCTCCCCTGTCTCCTCTAGCAATGAGGGCATGGGCCCCTTTAATACCTCAGCCTTCCCTAGGGTCGCCGAAAGGGCATGCCTGTGCCAGGGACTGAGTTCCATTTCCATGCAGAAACTCCTGGCTAGGGTCCTGCTTCATTAGCAGAGACATTCCTAGGGGGAACAAGAAAGGAGGAGGTGGAGGGTGAGGAGGGAGGGGAGCGAACCTAACAACCCTGGGGCTGGTTTTACCTGCCCTAGCTCAGTATTGCTGATGTTGTCATCATTGACTCTGAAGAGTGCATAGGGAGAGGAGCTAAGAAAAGGATCCAGGCTCACACCAGAGTTTCCACTTTCTCCCCTGACCCTACCCACCCGCACCCCCCTTGCCTATGGATAAGATTTCCCCAGCGGCCAGGATCACTGTCTGGGAAGCATATTTCGTTCTAATCGGTTTTTACAGCTCTTTTAAAGTAATATGTCAGATCATTTTCTCCATATACATAGTTAATGAAAGTAACCCTACAAATTCATTTTAAATAGATGGAAGTTGTTATAACCCTGATCTGGAATTTATTACATTCATTACAATCTTGCTGAAGTAGGTAATGTAATGGACTATTACTTTTATTATCTTTTTAATCCCTCAAAATTATTAGGAACTGACTAATATTTGGCATCACCCTGTTAATGTTTAAACAGAAATTGATACTTTAATTCATCTAATAAATGATGGGGTACTTTCAGTGGGACCAAAAACTTAAGGGTTTTATCTTGATCAGACCCAAAGATTTCTTCTGGTCCCCTCCTCCTCAGGTGTATGTGTCCGTGTGCATATACATACATACATACATTTATATATATAATTTTGTTGACATCTTTGTTATTTTTACATTACCTTAATTTTCCAATATATGCCCACCTCTTACCCCCTAAAAGCCGTCCCTTATAAGAAAGAATAAAAAAGAGAAAAAATAGTTCAGTGAAACTAACCCACAAATCAAGCAAGTCTGACTTTATATTCAGTGTTCTGTGCCCATAGTCCTCTACCTGTGCTAAGAAAGGTGCATTCTTATGTTTCTTTTTAGGATCCCAAAGAATATTAAAGAAATGACCATCTAGGAATGTAGTTGTTTCCAGGCATTGTTTCTTCATGGGGTTACCAGAACAACAAAAGTGGGTGTGTATTCCCCTACCTACTGCCAAGTAAATCGCTATTTCTGATTCTCAAAGACTTTGCTTTCAGCTGTTAATCACAGTAACAAAGTACTTCCTGAAGGATTGTATCTAACTTCACCTTCTCCTTCCTTCCATCTCTGAGATCAAAAGCATTTCTCCTTATCACCAAATCCAGTGAGAGTACAAGTGTTCCAGACAAATCTGTGGAACAGAAACAAACGATCAGGTCTGCTCCTTAGGGATTAGAGACCCTACCTAGAAGCACTGAAGAGAGTGAAGACAGTTCAACTTGCAAATTACAAAATCTGGACATGAAACAATGAGGGGGTGGGGAGAGGGTGGTGGCAGGGAAGTACCCCAGAGTCTTCTCCAAGATGCTGCGTTTATGCTAACAGCCTCCCTGGGAAGTCACACAATGGAAGGCAGGTTGACAGGTAGGCACTTTGGGGGTGAATTGATTGCTTGCCTTCCTGGCTTTTTTTTTTCCTCCCAGGAGGCAAACTGTAGGCCTGGTAACTTTGGGGGCCGGAGGGGGGGGAGAGAAGAGTGAACTCCAAGGAGGAGAGCTGAACAAATGGGACTTTTTCTTGTTAATAAGAGAATGAAAATGGAGGCCTGTTCATCAAGATAAAAATAGTGGACGTTTTACATCACTCCAACATGAGAGTAACAAAGAAACCCTGCAGTTAACAAAGTTGCTAATTAGCACCAAGGAATGCACTGGAATTTAAAGCAGGAGGTGCCATTACTTTCCTACCTTTAAATTCTAGGAGTTTCCAAAGCGAGAGAAATATTGATTAAATTGGCTCAGCATATAGTTAAGGGAAATTATCCTGAGATGCATCTCATTGGCTGCCTGACAATAAAAGCTGGGCCTCTGGGCTTCTGGAGGAGAAGAAATCAGGGAGAGTTCAGAAGCCTGTTGACCCCAGGGCCCAAGGAGGGCAGTGCTGTTCACTCCTCAGAGGTTGGAAAGCGTTGCCTAATCACTTGACTAAAATGCCTTTTGATCAATGGAGGCAGAACCTATCAAAACTAAGTTTTGTCTTGACTCCGTACTTACAAATTGTTTCACCTCTTTTTATCACTGGGGAGATGACAGGGAAAGCACATCATTTGTGGCATGATAAAAGAACGACCGGGAAGCTTCTCAGCATGCTGATTTTTAATAGACGTAAAAAATGAAAATAAAATGGAAGGCTTCTTATCTCTCTGAACCAAGCTTGACAAGAAATGGGGCAGGGGTGGGGGTGGGGACGGGGACGGGAATGTTGTGTGTCTGTGAATCAACAGTACAAAACAACAGGTCCCAAGGGATATGATTTTACAAAAATGAAATGATCAGGTCAGCCTCAGAACCGGGAAATGGCCTCCCTGGTGAGTTCCTTCCATGTTTTGGTACGCTCCTCTTCAAAATATTCAGGTCCCTGCCATACTGATGGTGCTGGAGAAGATGTACCTATTTTCATCACATGAATGTCAACTGAAGTGAAATCTGTCCGGGATGATGTGGGTCCTGGGAGCCTCAATGATTCTTCTCTCATTTACTCGAAGCTTGGACTTCAAATGGAAGTTAAGTTTTCTGGTATGTGTTATTTAAATGACAAATGTCTCTGCTTTCCCTAACCCCTGGCCTTCCATGCATCTGACTTAATATGGACTTTCCTAGATATGAATTGCCTTAAGATACTTTTATGAAGACAGTTTAAAATTGTTCCACTTTGGAGGGGAAGGAATCACCCCTTTGATGATTACATTCATTAAAGAAGTGGAACTGTTTGCAGATAATTGGATTGTAAAGTAGAAACTTAGTCTAAAGATGTTTTCTCATTTTTCCCTTTGGGGTAGAGGTCAATTTGTTCTTTTGGGTTCCCGTTGTTTTTTCCCAGTAAAATGTAAGCTCCCTGAGGGCAGGGAATGGTTTCATTTTTGTGTTTGTCTGTCTAGCATGATACCTGGCACATCTTTCTTTCAGTCAAATCTGTGATTTTGTCCTGTCTAAGGAGCTCCTCTTAAGGAACTTCCCCTATTAGTGCAGATGGGCACTTCTCTCTTTAACTGAAAAGTTAAAGAAAGTGACCTGGGGCACTGAAAGGTTAAGGCTTGCCCAGGATCACACAACCAGTATGTGTGAGAAGTGGTATTTGGATCCAAGTCTTTCTAACTCTACCATCAGCTCTGTCTACCATGCTGCATAGCCTGATACATTATAGACACTTAATGAGCGTTTGTTGACTGACCGAACAGGGATGAAGATATGTAATGTTTTTCTCTCAATAATGAAAATTGGCAACTTCTTCAATGTATATTGTGAAGTCTACATTTTGGGAGTCATTTCTAGCTTGGTGTTAACTCTCACAACGTGAGAGGGAAAAGAGGCCCAGTGGATCCCGGTATTTGAGTATTCTGAATCCTCCTGGCTTCTCCTGGACTGCCTCCCCCACTTTTAGTTATCCCTCCCTTTTCCTAGCCTTTTCTGTCTCCTATTTCTTCCTCTGCCTTGTGTTTCTTCTCCCATCTGTCCTCCTTCTCCCCCCACCTTCTCTTTCTATCCCTCCTCCCAGCCCCACAGAAAACAAATGGGGGTGTCATTCTACCTCCCTTGTAGGTTTAAAATGAATGGAAGGGCCTATTTTGAAGAGGGTGTTTGGTCTGACATTCCTCACTGAGATCCTTATTCCCAGACCTTTGAACACTCATCTCCTCAGTGAACAGGGCCTTGGTCAGCCTTGTCGTGGTTAAGGATTAACCAAAGACCACAGAGAAACAGGACTTTGTCATCCCTCCACTGCCTCAAAACCAGCTGCTCTCTCTCTCTCTCTCTCTCTCTCTCTCTCTCTCTCTCTCTCTCTCTCCCTCCCTCCCTCCCTCCTAAAGAGAGTTAGATACTTAACTAACAAATAGCTTGTCTAGTTTCAAGTGGCAGATGAATTTTGGGACCAAAATGGAAAAAAATATTAATCTATTGCCTTTTATGATACTTTTTAAAACTAGTTCACAGATTTTATGATAAGTTTTATACATGCCTTTAATGATATTAAAGTATTTGATCATGTGCATTAAAAAAGGGTCTGAAAGCTCTAAAGACTCCTTATTTTAAGTGTGTTTTAACTGCCTACCATGAAATTAACATGCCAAAGCATGAGCGATAGCAATGTCTTCATAAATTCTGAAAGGTAAGTGACATACCTTGTGGACAATTGGGGCAAGGAGAGCAAAGAGGAAAAATATTAGATCTGTTAGCTTTTTGTAATTTTATTTGGTACCATTGTTACAGCAGCATCATTCTACCCCTCGACCAATCAAGCATTTATTAATCACCTACTGTGTGCTAGGCACCAGGGTAAGTACTGAGGAATCCATGGTCTGGACTGAGTATAGACACTATTCTTTTTCTGAGATTGGCACCTTATGCTTTCCCCGAGTTCAGAGAAGCAGTGTTGAGGAAACATTTATAAATAGATCAGCTAATGGGAAAGGAGGAGGAAATGATCTGTGCCTGGTGGTTCTATGAATAAATTCCACAAATTAATGAAATAAAAGGTGAAACACAGTCAGCTGGGGATGGTGTGGGGAGGAGAAACCTGGGCTCCGGGCTGAGAACTGGGCATAGAAGGTAGGGTATAGGAACCTGCCTTAGCAAGGCTTACTGCCTTGCTCTAACACTCAGAGAGTGCTTAAACACAATAGAATGGAAATAGTATTAGAACAGAAAAAAGCCACTTGAAATGAACTGTACATAGCCCGTTGTGTTGGCATGATTGATACTGGAGCATGTAGGTGTAATAAAACTGATGCCGTCTTCTCTGCACCTGTGATTTATTGAGGACAAATTTAAGATGAGAAAAGGCCCCATACCAGGAGCTGCATCTTCCCCCTCAAAGGGAGAATGGCCATCCATCACCAGCCATTGCAAAGGCCCAATCGTGAGCAGCTCATCAGATGAGCCAATAGTCTCTTTGTTGGGATTCCTAACAAGTGTTGGATCAGCAAAAGTCTATTTAAGCTGGTGGACCTTTCAGGACCAATTTGTAGTGGGTCACTGATTCTGCTGGGGTATTATCTTCTTTACTACTAGGACCAGTTGGGTAAGCAGCAAAGATTAATGATTTTGGCTGCCGACTAGCCATAGCAATCTACTGCTTGGGGACCAAAGATTAAGTTTTTTTGTGCTTTACCAGAAAGGGCACACTTTACACATAAGATTTGCTTTGATTTACTGACTTTCTTATGGAGAAAAGAATAATGGAAATGTATTTGGTCTTGGTTAGCATTTAGTGTGATAGGAGGTTAGAGCAGGTGTTAATGACATCCATGCCATGGGCCCCAGAAGAGCAGCACTGTGTGACAGGCCTCTCTACAGTGCCCATAAGTAGTGAGCTGGGGGGGTGACCACAGGGCTTGGGAGCAGGGAGGTGCTGCCATCACCAAATGCCTGGGAGGCCACAGGTCCCAGGGGCAGTTCCAAAGAATCTCTACTTAAGAAGAACAGAGAAAATGCTTATAGACAATTGGAGCTTCCAGTTCTACTGTTCCCAAGAATGTTTTTGGTAGCACCAAGAAAATGTGCCCATTTCATCACATGAATGCCACTGAGGCATTTTGTCCAGGATGCTGTGGGTCCAGTGAGCCTCTTGCTTCATTTAACTGAAACTTGAACTTTGAATGGAGGTCAGCACTGCCTTTTACACAAAGCCTTTCCTGATCTAACTACTAGTGGCCTCTAATTGTCTGGCATTTAGGTACTTTGTGTGTATTTGTATTGATTGTCTTCATATTTATTCTGTATACATATATGTATACATACATACATACACACACACATATATACCTGTTGTTTCTCTATATGTCATATATGCCTATCAATGCCTTATGTGAGTACCCATAATAACATCTATGCTATGGACCCCAGAAGAGCAGAATTGTGTGGCAGATTATATAAATATATATACATATACACATGTATATATAAACATACATACAGATGTATATATGTACATATAAACATGTACATGAAATAAACACTCATTTGCATATCTGTATCTTCATTGATGTAGATATAAATATATTGTTCTCTCCCGTGGGAATGAAACTCTTTGTTAGAAGATACATATTTGTATCTTCAACACCTAGTATGATGTTTAAAACATAGCAGGTGCTTAATAAATTCTTATTTTTAGATTTCTGGATAAATCATTTAAATGACACATGTTCACAAAAACTAGGGAAAAGGAGAGCTGTTTCCTTAGCATGCCCCCCCCAACTTCTTCCTTTGACAGTAGAAATGGGTTTTGAAAAAGACGACTTCTAATACAGTCATTCCATAACATCATCCATTTAGATCTGAAAGGGACATAAAGGTCATCTGGTCCAATCCTCTAATTTTACAAGTTCTGGGATCCAAGTCAGAGAGTGAAGTGACTTGTCCAAGGTCGTACAAGCACTAAGTAAACCACAAAGGCAGGATTTGAGCCTACATCCTCTAAGCTCCCAATCCAATTATTCTTTTTACAGCATCATACCAGCAAAGGCTACCTAGATTTTTGTCTTTTGCAGCAAGCCAGTGATTCTAAACTTAGGAAGTGGAATTTAAAAAAAATTTTGATAATTCAATTTTGATAAAATTGATTTCCTTTGTAATCCTATGTATTTTCAGTATTTAAAAACATTATTCTGAGGAGTCTATAGGCCTCATCAGACTAGACTGCAAAAGGGGTCCATAACACCAAAAAAAAGGTCAAGAGTGTACCCTGGGAGTAAATAGTCCTTGAGGCTTATACCATTTATAGACAAAACTCCCTGAATGTAGAGGGTCAAGTATCTGGTTGTATCCAAAATTTCTCTTGCTGGAAGATAGGGGGTTCGAATACGTAACCCTTCTCTTGTTTTCTTTTAGTATTGGGAGGATGTGATTCTTTAAGGGTCTCATTACCAGTGTCCCAACTCCTGGTTGGGGAGAGGCAGGTTTGTGAAGAACAGGATGGCCTGACCTCTGCTGAGGGCTCCTTCCAAGGCTTCACAGCAGTATGAGTGTGGCCCTCACTTGTTGGAGCCTATGCTTGCAAAGCAAGAATCCTAACAAGCTTTAACAACCTAAGAAGGGTTTGAGTGTGGTCCTGCTGCCAGACTATCTGCTTCCTGAGGCCCAGCCTAGCTAAGTTTGTAAAGGTCCATGGCTATCAGGTGGGCCACCAGATAATAGGTATCAGGGCCACAATTTGTTATGGGGGAAGAGAAGGGAGGGCGAGTGGGAGGGAAATGAATGAAGCCTATACACAGTCTTGTGTGCCTCCCTTACATTTTTGCAGTGCTGGGGGAAGATTGGCAGAAAAGTGGAAAAGTGCTAAGAATCATCCAGTTCTTGGTTTTAAGATAAAAATTCTGGCAATTTAAGACTTTATTTGTAGCTAGGTCTCAGGCCAGCTTCTAGGGTAGACCTACCTGGAAAATCAAAAATACAGGCTTATGGAAAGAGTATAAAATCCATTCAGTTGTTCCATTTGGAAAATACCCTGGCTACCATGTAACCAGCCCCCTGGGGGGGTACTTGAGGACATTCCAGGAAGTCTGAGGCTACCCTGAAGTCCACCCCAAATGCATTTCCAGGATACTGTCGTGTCCTGAATACCAAGGCTCTAATTGTTCCAAGAAGAGCTGTGGAGATTACAGGGCCCTTTCTCCTGTAGCCTTTGTCCGAGGGCCATAAATCACTGGCCAGGGGCTCCCCATCCCCACAGTTTGCAGCCCCACTGGGCTGAGATTGCTGAGGGCAGCAGCTGACTGGAAAAGAGAAACAGAGAAGAGGGGGAGGGAAGGGGACAAGCCTATTTTTCACCAGTTGGTTTGTAAACTCACACTTACACTCTTTAATTAGGATTATTACTTACTCCATTATGTAAATGGCTCCTTGCTCAATGCATTCATCTCCTTGCACAAGTGTGGCTTTTCCCCCTCCCCACCCAAGTAATTAAAATAGTTAAAGTACACAAACCATTTAAAGCGGGACAATTATTAGGCAACTTTTTTTTGTTTTGTTTTTTTTTGTTTTTGTTAGGCAATGGGGTTAAGTGACCTGCCCAGGGTCACACAGCTAGTAAGTGTTATATGTCTGAGGCCAGATTTGAACTCAGGTCCTCCTGACTCCAGGGCTGGTGTTCTATCCAATGTGCCACCTAGCTGCCCCTAGGCAACTTTTTTCAAAGCCCATCTTGACAACTTAGAGGGACATCTGCTGGTTTGGGCAATGTTCCATATTTCTCCACGTGACGGTTCTGGGTTAGAACCTTCTATCTTTCTGTGATGGCTGAAAGGCCTTTTCATCCAAGGTGTGTGTGGTCATTATCACTTGGACTGGGGCAGAGGTTCAGTTGTCATCAGGGAGTGGGTTTGGCACTTTCTTGATGGTTGAAGCAGCCTTGGGTATTGATGCCATTAGGGTACACTGAACCCTATCTTAATTTCAATCCAGTTCCTCGCCATTGCTTTGGTCTTTTTGACTACTGTGGTTCAATCCATTTCAATTCAATTCAACAAACTATTTTTTAATGGCCTACTATACACAAAGTACTATTCCAGGGTCTGAGGATTAAAAAATCAAACATAAAACAGTTCCTGCCTAGCTAACATTCTACTGAAGGTTTGCAAAATGTAGATAGATAAATAACTTAGAAAATAATTGAAGGAAGGAGAGAGAGCATTAACAACTAGGTTTAAAGTGAAGACTTTTTATAGGAGGTGGTAACTAAGATGAGCTTTCAAGGAAGGTGAGGAGCCAAAGACGCAAAGATGGGGAAGGATTGCATTCTGAAGGACAGGAGATTGAGTCTGGGATCCTCACAACAGCTCTGGGTAGGTACTATTATTATCCCCATTTTATAGATGAGGAAACTGAAGTAGAGAGAAGCTAAGTGACTTGTTGGAGTCATACAGTCAATAAGTGTCAAAGACCTGATTTGAACTCAGGTCTTTCTGACTCTAAGTCCTATACTCTAGCCATTGAGCTACACAGCTACTAAGCCAGTTTTGGGGATTTTTTTTTTGAGTTTATGGTGGGGAACAATATAAAATAAATCTGCAAAGGGAGGTGGGAGCCAGGATGTGGAGGGCCTTAAATGCCAGGATGAAAAGTTTATACTTTATCCTAGAGACAAAAAGGAGCAACTGAAGGTATTTGAGCAGGGGAGTGACTTTGGTTTTAGGAATATTAACTGGGCAGTTGGGTGGAGGATGGATTGAAGAAGGGAAGACACAGGAAGCAGGAAAACCAATTAAGAAGTGATCGCAACAGTTCAGGTACGAGATGATAAAGGCCTGAATGATGGCAGTGGCTGTGTGAATGAAGAGAAAGGGATGTATATGGGAGATAAACAGGTACGGCAATGCTCTTCTCACAAAAGGTTATCCTGGTCACATTTCTTTGGCAGGAAACTCAAGGACTGGGGAGACCTAAAGATGGGGAAGAGGGACAAAGGGGAAAAGGACAGTTTTGTATTGGGCAATGGAAACAGACTACTCTTTGTAGACACTTGGAAAGATTTGTGATTTCATCATGATGGGTAGGATACTTCTTTCACTGAGGTGTTTATTCATTCATTTATTCAATGTTTATTGAGTGCTTACTGTATTCATTAATATGAGTAGCTAGCATTTCTATAGCACTTTAAGGTTTACAAAATATTTCCCAAATATTATTCATTGAATCCTCACAATAGCCCTGGGTAAATATTATTATTGTCCCCATTTTACAGATGAGAAAACTGAAGAAGACAGAAGCTAAGTGACTTGTTAGAGTCATACAATCAAGTGTCAAAGACCTGATTTGAACTCAGGTCTTCCTGACTCTAAGTCCCATATTCTATCCACCGTGCCTGCCATTACCCTTCCATGCCTTCAAGGATGGTAGATGATTTTCAAGGGAGGCTGTGGCCTACCCCAAATCATCAGTTGTTGACAAATCAATTTGAGATAAGCTTTTCTGAGCCTAATGAGCCTGATTCTTGGATAATAGATATATAATCCATTGCCAGACCCCTACAGACTTCTATACTTGGGAAGGCCTATCAGGACTTGGACTCCTTTGATAATGCCTTAAAAAAATTCAGGGCCATATCCCTGTCATAATGAAGCAGAAGAAGAGGACTGCAGGAGAGGATTACTCTTCTCTTGCAGGAAAAAAAAAGTCCATAAAGCATATTGGTCATCTAGGAAAGCCCCATAATGACACTAACCCACCATTATATTTTAGTTTGGTGTGGGGTTTTGCCTCATAAAAGCAAGGTATGGCCCTTTGATGGCTTGGGGGACTGTTTTTAAGAGGTGCTGTGAGACCTAGATACCCTACCTAAGGCAGCTAGGTGGCACAATGAATGCATCAGTGTATCTGAGTCAGGAAGACCTGAGTTTGAATCCAGCCTATTACATTTCTCTGGGCAAGTTACTCTTTTTGTCTCAGTTCCCTCAACTATAAAATGGTGATAACAATAGCATCTACCTTTCAGGGTTGTTGTGAAGATCAAATAGGATAATATTTATAAAGCACTTAGCACAGTCCTGTACATAGTAGGCCCTCTATAAATGTTTATTTCCCTTCTCCTTCTCCTTCCCCTGTGACTGAAAAATCCATCATCCTGCAGCTGGCCTTTGGTGATGAGCCTCTTTGAACTGGGCAAGACTGTTCCTTTGATCCATCCTCCCAGGACTCTCGAGGTCTTTCCAGGATAGGTAGACCTGTGAGAACTTGTTCTATATTGATCTAGCTTTTGAGAGCTCAAGGTCACCTCCAAAAGTAACCTGCTATTAAGCTTCAAAATACTTTACATGTATGTTCAAAGTGTGAAATAAAACCTTGCTACTCCACCCATCTCTGAGAGACTGGCTTAGGCACTTTTAGGGTTGTATCGCTTAGTATATTTTTGTCTCAAGGTAAGATTGTTGCCTCCGTGGGTTAAATAGCTGCTCCTTGTGGCCAGGAGCTGCTAATGTGTTTTGATGTTTGGATTTTTAGAATTCATAATTCCTTCCAAAATCTTTGAGATTTGAGTTCCTCTTCAAGAGCCCTGGCTTTGGGGAGTTGAAAATCAACACTGACTAAAGCAGATATTTGACGTTGAACACCTCACCCCATTTCCCTGGGCTTCTGTTAACTCCTCTGTAAAATGAAGGGATAGGACTTAAAAGTGATCTCCCTTTTAAGGTCCAACTTGGTCTAAATCTACCATTCATGAGAAAGGCGCCAACACTATCATATCATGTGTATTGATGTTTAGGAAGGAATCAGCATTATCATTTCATATATATTTGATGTTTATAGAGCATTTCCAATTGTGATCTTATTTTTGTCCTTATATTAACATAACTCTATAATAATGAGGTGAAAAGTTTCCTCAGCTATAATAATTCCAGCCCTGAGCCCAAGAGAAGTTAAGTCACTTACTCAGGGTTCCCTATCAAGCTAATGATGGAGATGGGACCCAAACTTAGGTTTCCGGACTTCTTATCCCATATCTTTTCTCTAGACCACTTGGATTCCAAACATTTAAATAATAAGACTCTTTAAGCTCTAGGATTAAACAAACAATTATTTTAGGATCTCACCTGTGGCTCCAAGAAACTGTAGCATGTGTAATGGCCATGCCCCAGTAAAATTGTCTTGGCAGATGGGCTAAGCCAAATTGAGGGTAAATGACAGACCTCAAACCCAACTGTGAGTTAGGGGGATGTCTATCCCACCAGTGCATTTGAAGACTTCCCCCAGCAAAATGGACAGATAAGAACAATCTGTTCCAATGGCCACACTGTGGAGACTTAGTGAAGACACCAAGGTCATCCACTGCATCCCAGGCCATTGCCAATTATCTTAGCTTTTGAGCTGCCACTGGACTTTGATGACTTTGGAAGGGAGAATGGGGCTGACAACTTTGTGTGACTCTGTCTCACTTAGCTCCAATTCACGTACAAGTGAACACATCAACCTATGATGTCATTGGTCCTCTTTGAAAATGAAGGAGGAACAAGAAAATTTTAGGGTCTACTCTGTGACCAAAACATAAAAACAAAACAATCTCTACCTTTAAGGCACTTGCCTTCCATTAAGGGTTAAATAATAATAATTACTCTCATTTTCACACTGCTTTAAGTGTTTTTCCAAAGTGCTTTATATACATCATCTTGTTTTTTAAGCTTCAAAGCAACTCTGTGAGGTAGGTATTAAAGGTGTTCTGATTACTGTTTTACAAATGAGACAATTGAGACTCAGTTAAGTTAAATGACTTGGCCAGGGCCATATAGCTAGTAAGTGCTAGAGGTAAGATTTGAATCCAAGTCAACATGACAGCAAGTCAAATGCTCTTTCCACTCCCTGTGTTTGTATATTCTATATAATTACAATAAAACAGAATTTTTAGAATATGGTAAAAAGAGTAGAGGATTTGAAATTAGGAGGTGAAGGTTTGAATATGGGCTCTGCTACTGGTTACTTATGTGACTTTGAACAAATCATATCCCTTCTCCCAGTCTTAGTTCCTCTGTCTGAAAAAAAAAAGGGAATTGGACTAGATTATCATAATAATCAATAATAAAGCTTAAAGTTTATAAAGCACGGTATTATTATCCCCAATTTACATATGAGTAAATTGAAGCTCAGAAAGGCTGCCTCTTGTTCATGGTCACACGGTGAGTGCCCTGCTGGTTTTTCATTGTAGGCCTTTCAATTTCAGGTTTAGTACTCTTTCCCCTAGATGACGAGTTCTTAATTTTTTTGGTATCATAGACCCCTTTGGCTGTCTAGTAAAACCTATAGACCCCTTCTCACTGTGATGTCTTTAAATGCATAAAACAGAATACATAGAATTACAAAGGAAGTCAAAAGTTAGTGAAAATGGAGATGTAATATTTTTCCCATCCAAGTCCCCTGAAATTGATCCTTGGGACTTACTGCACTATAAAAGAGTTTAATAGCCCTTGATTTAGATCAAGTCTCTAATTTTACAGATGAGGAAACTGAGGCCCAGAGAGACAAAGTGTCTTGAGTCATCATTAGAATGGAAGGGACCTCAGATCCTCTAGACCAGTGGTTATTAACCTTTATTTTTGTATCATGAACCCCTTTGGCTATTGATGAGGCCTATGGATTCCTTCTCAGAAAAAAAAAATTAAATGCATAAAACAAAATACATAGGATTGCAAAGTGATCAAAAGTTAATGAAAAGAAAAATGTAATTTTTTCCCCATTCAACTCCATGAACCTCCTGAAATCTCTCCATGGACCCTACATTAAAAACTCTTGTTCTAGATTATATTGTCTTTCTGTATCAAAAGTCTCCTTCAGTCTTCATTATGATAGCAAAATGTCGAGGATATATTTGTAAAGTAAATACACCTCTAAATTGTCTGCTCAGTCCTTCCAAAGTGAATTTTTTGAGGATTCCTTTCTTTTGCTATGAGTTTAAAAAATCCCAAGACCCCTCTTCTGAGTTCTTGGGTAGCTATGATGGTAAAGGCAACCGATTACCCTTTTTGACCTGGGAGACTTTGTTCTAGCTGAGAGAATGCCTTAGAAGAACAAGTGTGTTTCTGGTACCCAGCAGTGGGGAAGGCCATGAAGTTCTACCATTTCCCCCCAGAGTACCTAATACTCTGAGGATGCCTGAACAATGACTCTGGAGTATGTCAAGAGGAAAGTCACTGGCTTCTCCTCAGTGGCCTAGCTCTTTGATTACATATACAAAGAAAATTGATGGTAGGGAAGACAGCTTCACTCACCCAAGAGGTAGGAACTCCAGTGCTATAAACATACTTGTGCTTTGGCTGGTTAGAGCAGCAAGCTGCCTCCCTAATTGATTGTTCATTGTTAAGCACAAATTGGCAACTAAGTACTGGAGAAGTTTCTCTTATATAATGAATTCACTGAAAGTAAAAAATTTAGCTCCTTGAAATTCTCCAGAAGGGATGATATCCAGGCTTCAAGAAAATGTCTTTTCACTGAGAAAAGAGCCCTGAATCAGGCACTAGGTAAGATTCAACACTTATAGTAGGAAGTGGGCATCTTGTTGGTACTACTCTGGACATAATCAAATTAATCAAGCAAAAAAGCATTCATTAAGTGCATTCTATATGCTTGGTCCTGGGAAAACAAAGTTAAAAAAATGAAAAGTCTTCATATTCAATGAACTTATGTTTTGTTGGGGGCAGACAACTTGTACATAAGTAAAGACATACAGAATACATAAAAGATAAATTCAAGGTAATTTTGGGAGGGGGGACATTAGGAGTAAAGATCATTTAATTAGGAATTAATCAGGAAGAGATTTATCTATAAGGTGATATTGATCTAAGTCTTAAAGAAAAGAAGGTATTCTATGTGAGGAGGGAGAGAATTCCAGGCATAGGGGACAGTTACTGTAAAGACATAGAGATAGGAGATGAAGGGTTATATGTAAGGAAAAGCAAAGAAAGTCAATTGGTTGGGCCATAGAGTTCAGGAAGGAGAGTAATATACAGTAAGCCTGGAAAGAGAGATTTGGGCTAGACTATGACTTTATGCCAAGCAGGAGTTTGTATTTGATCTCAAAGGCAATAGGAGCTATTGGAATTTACTGAGGAGGAAAGCAAAGCATGAGCTTCCTTTATCTCTCACCTGTCAAAGAGATCTTGGTTTGGAGTCAGAAGAGCTGAGTTCAACTCTCAGCCCTGCTGCTTATGGTTTATGCACGGGTAATAACAAGTCCCCTCCTTCCTTTCAAACTATTCTTCCCCACAAAGAAAAAAAAAACTAAGCAAATTTGATGGTATGCAACATTATAGACTCATGGTATTCCATGTTTCTACTGAGAATATGGAAGTGAACCTCATCATCTATTCCCTGGGCTGAAGATTGGTCATTTCACTTAATCTGAGTTAAGGTCTTAGTTTTCTTATCAGCAAAATAAGGAGATTGGACTAGATGATCTCTAAGGTTTATCCTAACTTTCAGTCCTTCGATCCAATGAATTCTTCCCCCTCTCTGCCCTTGGAAAACTCATTTTTATTCCAAGCCTGAGTCAGAATTTCTGGAGTGGGGTTGGGAGAAAGATGGAGATTCCCATTTCAGGAAAGAAGGAAGGAAGAAATGAAAGGAAGGAAAGGAAAGGAAAGAAGAGAGTAACCACTCCCATTCTCTGCTCAAGAAGACAGAGTGATTTGTGAGTGAGTGACCCAATACCTGGCTGACTCTTAGTTTATATGGGAGAAGGAAAGATGAGGAGAACAATTATCTACTTGGATGAGTTGGGATATGGGATGCAGAGAATGGTAGGAAGTAAACCAGATACAGTCAAGGCACATGCCTCATCCCTTCAGTAGACAGGAAATGGAAGAGGTCATCCCTCCCCTCCTGCACCCAGAAGGCAGGAGGTAAGAGCTAGAAAGGCAGATGTCCCAAGTCTTGCCTCCAGGCTGTAAGCAGCTCCTAAACTACATGAAGCCACTGGATTTTTCTCCTGCACATTAACTAGTCCTCAAGCTCCTAAGGAAGCTGGGTGTAAAATGAAAATATATGGGTCTTTTAAATGCTGTCTAATATTTATGCAGACTGCATATCACTCAAATCTTACTTACAAAAAGAGTGAGAGAAAGGCACTTTCGGAAAGTACTGTAAATCCAGAGCCAATCACAATTAATCTAGCTGATTAGCAGCTAGATTAATTCCATGATTAAGAACAAATAAATAAAGGAACTCTCTTCCTCTTTGACTAAGGTTTGCACATTTGGACCCCAAAGGCTTAACAGATGCTGACAATTTGGAAATCATACATAAAGGTAAACCTTAATTAACTAATTAATTATTGTTTTTAAGGAGTGCTGTCTGCACTTTAAAAGGAAACCAACTGAGTTGCATAGTAAACGCCTTCCTTAGCCCATGAAAATAGTCCCCTGATGGCCTTGAGGAGTTAATGCAACTTCCACAAGTGCCCCTTCTATTCCCAGGGATTCTCTTTCACACTGGGAAAATCGGAAGTTGGAAGCTATATTTCTAAATAAGAGAGATTGCAATGACCTTGGAAATGAAGGGAATTCATTTTCTCTAATGGAAATGGCTTGGTTCTGTAAGTGAAGAAAAGCCTCCACATCCCATAGTATTGAGGACAGGGGAGGTAGTGTTGGTGACAGACATCCTTTCCACAAGGATTCTGCCCCTGGTCTGATGGCCCCTACCATGCTTACTGCCAGGACTAGCTTTGAGTGGCCCCATAAAATTCCTTTCAGAATCCTGGCTTCTACAGGAAATGTTGGGCAACAGCTTTTGGAAAACTTGCACCAAAACAAGGCTGGAGATCTTGCTGAACTCACCCTCCAGGCCTGCTCCTTACAGTCCATGTGTGACTAATGGCAGGTCCTTTCACCTCATTGGACCTCAGATTCCTCATGTGATGAAGGAGGAGGGGCTTAGGCTAGATGACCCCATGCTCCCTTCCCATTCTAAATCTTTGATCCTATAGTCAAGAGTGCCCCTTGGCACTGGAGAGCAGGGTACCTAGGAAGCAGAGAACCCAGGAAATTTTCTGAATGCTTGGGGGCAGCAGGAGAACAGGATTGGTGTCTCATTTGAGAAGGATAGGTGTCTCCCCTCCCCACCTTGAAAAGTCAGGGACTTTGGAACAAAGAAGGAGATGGAACATGGTCCAGGGAAAGAGCACTGTGATTCAGAGTTGAAAGGTTCAAGTCATGGGTCTGACAGGTTCCTTTATTTCATGAATATTTATTAAGTATCTACTGTGCATAGATGTTGTGGTGTCAAACTGAAATAGAAACGAGGCCACTAATCCATATATAAGGATTTCTGCAGGCTACATATTGACTTAGTTTTAAAATTTAATGTTATCTCTGTTTTGTTATATTTTTATTTACTGTGTGAAATATTTCCCACTTACATTTTAATCTGGTTCTTGTGGCATTGACATCTCTTTTGTAGAACACTGTGCTAGGTACTGCGGGGGGGCGGGGGGGAGATGAGCCTTCCATAAAGTACAGTCCATGCCCTTGTGAAGCTTACAGGCAAGATACAAACATTTTCTAATATCTCGTAATGCTAGTGCCTTCCCTCTTTTAAGAATTTTTAAAAAAGACCTTGTTTGTTTGTATATATTTTTTTGCTTGTGGTTTCCTCCTTCAATAGTAAGCTCCTTGAAGACAGGGAGTATCTTTTGCCTCTTTTTGTATCCCCAGGGCTTAGCACTGTGCCTGACATGGAGTAAGTACTTAATAAATGTTTATTGACTGACCACCTGACTAGTACCTATGTTATAAAGTAGCAAAATGAAGTGTTATGTTACATTCAGGGGCTGTTTTTGACATAGTCAGTTTATCTCTCAGGTCTTGTTTCTTCATCTGTAAAATGGGAATAATAATACTTGCACCGTCACCTTCACAGAGTTGTTTTGAAGAAAATGTTGGTTACAAACCTCAGAGCATGATAGAAATGTGAACTCTGATGATTTGCACTTGGAGAGCAAAATGAATTCCCTGTCCAGTGATGGAAGTCCATAGCAATGCTCTGGCCTTTCTTCTGTGGTGAATTATAGCTTTGAGTACGCAGCTCTCTTCCTTTAACTCCCTCCAGTCTTCAGGTGCTCAAGGGGCATCACTACAGGGGAGGCTTCCAGTACAAAGCAAGAGGAGAGGTGGTTCATGCCTTGGCACTGTCAAATGAATCAGCATTGGAAATGGATATGGTTTTATGGGTGGAAATGACATTAAAGAACAGCTAGACAGAATATTATGAAAATAAATAAAAATAATTTTTTAAAAATGAAATAAAAAAATGGCTAGGAAGTTGTGACAAGAATATTTTTGGAGGGGTGGAGCCAAGATGGTGGAGTAAAGGAAGGAACTTGCGTGAGCTCTTCCAGCAAACCCTTCCAAATACCTTTTTTAAAAAATTATTCTAAACAAATTCTAAAGCAGCAGAAGCCATAAAAAGACAGAGTGAACAAATTTCCAGCCCAAGACAACCTGGAAGGTGGACAGCAAAGGTCTATTGCACCAGGAGCACAGTCCAGCACAGACCATGCCAGCACAGCCATGGCCCCAGCAAACCAGAACCAGGCCTTGGGAATAACAGAATCAGCAGCACCAGTGGCTGCTTCCAGAGCTCTCAGTCCATAGATGGTAAGGGGTTTAAACAACTGGTCAGAAGGAGATTATAGGAGTCTGTTTTCTGGCACTGAGGCAGGATTCTGTTGCTTTGCCCATACTTGAATCTAGGTAGCAGCCTTGGGTGGTAGTCCTGGGGTGAGGAGGAGCACTGGCATAGCACAGCTTGTGGCAGCAATGGAGAAAGGACCCTTCTCACAGTTCCAGGGTAGAAAACAGTGCTTGTGGTCACTCACACACCAGAGCATAGGCCAGGAGAGGAGTAAACACCTGTCCTTAGATCATACCACCTTGAAAAAACTAAAAACTTATAGGTCCCTAGAAGTATCTCTGAAAACAGCTGCACAAAATCCCTGAAGCTTGGGATAGTTCGCCCTCCACACTGGAAGCAGAGCCTTACCTTAACAAAGAATTAGAAAGTCAAGTAATAGGCTGGGAAAATGAGCAAACAACAGAAAAAAATCTGACTACAGAAACTTACTTTAGTGACAAGGAAGATCAAAACATACACTCAGAAGATAACAAAGTCAAAGCTCCTCCATCCAAAGCCTCCAAGAAAAATATGAATTGGTCTCAGGCCATGGAAGAGCTCAAAAAGGATTTGGAAAATCAAGTAAGAATTGTAAGGATGATCAGTTGTGAATGACTTAGCTACTCTGATGAAGACGAGGATCCAAGACAATTTCAAAAGACTTATAATGTAAAATACGATCCACCTCCAGAAATGATACTGATGAAATCTAAGCGGAGATTGAAGCATATTTTTTTTACCTTCTTTATTATTCTTTTGTTGTGTTTATGTGTATATGTGTTTTCTTTTGCAGAATATCTAATACAGAAATGCTTTGTATGACTTCACATGTAAAATTGGAACTCAAAGTTCTAAAAACGAATGTTAAAAATTATTTTTTACATGTAACTGGGGAAAAAATAAAATACCAGATTAAAAAAAGAATATTTTTTTTTTAGAAATGAGCATGGTAAATACCGAGAAGCATGGAAAGAATTACATGAATTGATGCAGAATAAAGTAAGCGGGGATGCAGCTATAATGGCTCAACAGATAGAGTGGAGTCAGGAAGACTTGAGTTCAAATCCAGCTGAAGACACTTACTAGCTGGGTGACCCTGGCCACATCACTTAACTTCTGTTTTCCTTAAGCTACTGGAAAAGGGAATGGCAAATCACTCTAGTATCTTTGCCAAGAAAATCCCATGGACAGTATAGACCATGGGGTCTCAAAGAATTGAACAAGACTGAACAACCAAATAACAACAACAACAAAGTAAGCAGGACCAGGAAAACAACACATCTTGTGACTGTAACTTTGTAAATAGAAAGAATAATGATAACACAATCAAAACTCAATGTTGTGAAATTGTGGAGAACACACTTGGCTTAGAAGAAGAGATAGTAAAAATAATTCCTCCTGCTTCTTCACAGAGGTCAAGATCCAAGGGTGTGAAACATTGCATCAAAAGTCAAATGTTATTAATGGGTTGATCATTCAGCTGTGTTCAACTCTTTGTGACAGAGTTGTACACAAAATGGATACAAGATGATTTTGGAGAGAAAGTACCAGCAGCTGGGTAGAGAGGAGGGGTTAGGAAAGGTTTCATGTAGGCAGAGGTTCCTGAGCTCAGTCTTAAAAGACACTAGAGATGTAACTGGCAAATGGTAACTGGGCTTCAAGATCTTTCTGGGGCTTTGAACGAGCTCATTACTGGAAACTCCCCTAAATAGACACACACACACACACACACACACACACACACTCACACACACACACACACACACACACACACACACACACACACACACACCCTGCACTCCCCCATTCCCAACCCTGTGCCTACCTCCTAGGGTAGGATCAAATGAGAAAAATCTTTGCAAAGCGCTTTGCAAACTTTAAAGTACTATATCAATGCTAGCACAAAGCAGGGCTATTTGATGCATAGGGTTACTGGGTGTTGTCCAAGCCAGGGAGCAATCTGATTTCAGCCAGCCACTTTTGCTGCCTATGTTGTCTACTTCAAGCCAAGGCACAAAAACCCAGAGGAGTCTTTTCTGTGTTAATAAGGAAAAAGTATCTATTAAGGGATTACTAAGTACACTGTCCTACACACTAGGGAAACAAATGGAAAACAAGACCATCCTCTTAAGGTGCACACATTTAAATGGGGGAGATGATACATTTAGGAAACTTCACCTGGAAGTCAGATAGAAAGGCTCACTGGTCGTTAGGGTATATATGACAGCAAAACCACATGCTAATGCATCTTCTTTTGTGTCATTTAAAATAAATTTTGGGGGTAGCTAGGTGGCACAGTGGATAGAACAGTGGGCCAGGAATCAGGAAGACCTGAGTTCAAATCCAGCCTCAGACATTTAATAGCTGTGTAACTTGGGCAAATCACTTCACCCTGTTTGCCTCAATTTCCTCATCTGTAAAATGAGTTGGAGAAGGAAATGGCAAAAACTCAAGTATCTTTGCCAAGAAAATCCCAAATGGCATCACAAAGGGCTGGATATGACTGAAAATGACTGAGTAACAACAACAACAAATTATCAACATCAACATCATCATCATATTTTTCAGGTGAACTATTTGGGAAACGCTGAAGGAATAGCTCTCCTGGCTCCCTGCTCCAAGGGACTAACTATTCCTCTCCCTCCTACCCTGAGGAGCTTTGATGTGCATAATATCCTGGGCTCTCTCATTTCCCGGGGTCATTGACTCTGACATAAGGCTGACAGCACAGAGGGGAGAGGCAATTTGTGAGAATGCAGGATACGATTGGATAATACTATATATAGTAAGAAGAACATTGGGCAAGTTACTTTACCACTCTGAGCCTCAGTTGCCTCCTTTGCAAAATGAGGGCTTAGAACTCACTAATTTCTGATGTCTCTTTCAGC
This sequence comes from Vombatus ursinus, assembly GCF_900497805.2. Classification (NCBI taxonomy): domain Eukaryota; kingdom Metazoa; phylum Chordata; class Mammalia; order Diprotodontia; family Vombatidae; genus Vombatus; species Vombatus ursinus. The sequence goes on along the minus strand of NW_020954563.1, from coordinate 4,612,269 downwards.
TCTAACATTCTATGATAATCTACTCTGAAGATGAAGCAGTTAAGTGATGCAGTAGTTAGAGTGCTGAGCCTGGAGTCAGGAAGACCTGAATTCAAATCCGACCTCAGACCCTTACCCTTATTAGCTGTGTGACCCTGGGCAAGAATTTAACCTTTATTTGCCTCAGTTTCCTCATCTGTAAAATTTGGATAATAATAGCACCTACTTCCCAAGGTTGTTGTGAAGATCAAATGAGATAATATTTATAAAGTGCTTTGCAAACTTTAAAATGCTATCTAAATGCTAGCGACTATTAATTGTGATTTATCATTATTTTATTGGTCAGAGCATCTTGCTAATAATGCCAAGGTCATCTGCTCTATTCCCATGTGGGCCAACTCTGCTCAGACTTCCTTTTTAACCCTAGCCAACATCTTGCAAACATTTGTTTTTGGTCTCAAGGGGAATAGAGTGAAAAGGTGCAGATAACTCAGTTCTAACTCACTTCTGTTGTCTGGAGACACAGTTTAGTCCCCATATCTGATATCACTGACTATGCCTAGAGTCACCCTTCCATGTATTCTATAATTACTATAATCCCATGATTTTAGACCTGAAAGGGACCTTACAGACAAGACTGAGTTCAACTTCCACAATTTTACAATTGAGGAAACTGAAGCCTAGACAAATGACTTGCCCAAGGTTAAACAGTAACTGGCCAAAATTCAAATACAGTGTTATTTTTGCAGTTGCTCATATTAGCAGTTTTCCTGCCTCTTCTTATGCTCTCTTACCACTGTTTAGGTTGTCCACTTTGCCTGGAATCTTCTTCTTCGTTACTGCCCATCAAAATCCTTTCTTCTAAGACCTAACGATGATGCCCTTTTCTTCATGAAGATTTCTCTGATTTCCCCTATAAGGATTATCACCCTCCACAAAATTTCCTGGAGCTCTCTTCCTAGACTTCTTCTCCCTGCCACCCCCCAGCCTCATACAAAGTCTACTTTGTATCATCTTTATTTATGTACATAATAGTAGCTAATAATTGCTAACATTATATAGAGCTTTAAAGATTTGCAAAGCACTTTACAAATACTGTTCAATTTTATCTTCACAACAACCCTGGGAGATAGGTGCTATTATTATCCCCATCTTACAGAACTGAGGCAGACAAAGGCTAAGTGACTTATCCAGGGTCACACAGCCAGCATGTGTCAGAAGTGGCACTTGAATCCAGGCCTTCTTGGCTCTGAGGCCAGCTCTCTATCCCCTACACCATATTACCCTAAATAAGCCAATAGTGAAGAACCCACAGAGGTACAAAGATGGACACAGCACCTTGAGCTCACGATAGTGACAGGATAGCAATGAGTCTCTCTCTTCACCTGTCCTTCTGCCCATCCCTATGTCCTCCTGCCCTGACACAAAGCAATCCCCTCTTGCTCTCACCTTGGAACATGTTGTACACCAAGCATGGAGATCTCTGTGCTCAGCAAGGAAGCAGGCTTTGTTCTGAGTCCCTTCTCCTTTGGATCCTCAGCTTCCTTGCTCTTTCCATCTTTGCTCTAAGATTGGAGATGCTGCAAGCCCAACCATTAGATCAAAAAGGAGCTTGAAAAATACTTTAAGCAAAAAGTGCGGACTGTGCATTCTTGTTCCGTGACTGTCTTGATATTAAATCATGAAATAGCGCTGAACAGCTGCCCAAAACATATATTCTGGCCTGTCAAAACAGAAACCAACAAAATTTCTAACAGGAGCTAGAGGTGAAAGGAACAGCTGGGAAGAAATAGCAGGGCAGAGAGTGAGTCTACATACAGGTGATCCTGGTGTTCTTGTTCAGAAAGGGAGTTCTTGGACTTACCAAGAAAGGCCAGATTTGGGACTTTGAAGTTGGCATTTTATTTGATGCTAATGATCCTTTGTTACATGGAAGAATAGTTGTGAGCTTGAGGATTTTTTTTCATTTTTTTTTGTTTTTGTTTTAGGCAATTGGGGTTAAGTGACTTGCCTAGGGTCACACAGCTAGTAAGTGTCAAGTGTTTGGTCTGAGGCCGGATTTGAACTCAGGTCCTCCTGACTTCAGGGCTGGCGCTCTATCCATGAGTTTGAGGATTTTGAATGATGAAGCTGCTGCCTATTTGTGATCTTGAGCTCAGATGATACAATTATCTTTCTCCTAACCATAGGTGATATTAGCTTATAGTGCCAAACCTCAATACTGAGCATCCTAGGCCATTTCTTGGATCCCTGGACAGGATATCTGGTTGACTAAGGTTTTCCTTGCACGTTGGAAATGAGCTCCTAAGTTTGCTGTGTGCCATCCTTGGCTTATTGGGGGTCTTGACCATCCCCTTCTCCTGGCCCTCCCTACTCCCACCCTGGCAAAAGAAATGCAGAGCAAAAGAGATCAGAAGGCCAATAGACATCAGGAGATCCAGAAACTCCTGGACTTCCCCTTGGGCTGACATTGCTCATGACAGGAATTGGTTCTTAGCCCTAGGAGAGCTATCTTGAGGGAAGGAAGGAGGGAATATTAGAGGGAGGGAAAAGCCTGGAGAGACCTAAGGAATGAAGATTTCAAGATGAGAAGTCATCGTCTTTCTATACGTGAATTGGATTATCATCCCTTCCCAACAATCTTCAAAGCCTCCCTCCATTCACTAAAGGTATACTTCTCTCCTGCTTAGGGAGAGGAAGATAAAGGAATGCTTTGATAAGGCTTTGATAAGGTATGCATCATGGGGGTTTTCTGGTGAATTTGGAATGAAATGATCTGACTTAGCTGGTGAGAAAGTTCACCTGTATTTAATTCTTGGTATGGTCCATGTTTTATAATAGCACTTTTATACAATAATATTATAATAAAAATTATGTAAATGGAACTTTTATGGCACTTTAAAGCTTGTAAATCAATTTACATTATTTCACTTGATCCTCACAACAATCTGGTGATGTAGGAGTTATTATTATCCCCATTTTACAGACGAGAAAACTGAGGCTGAGATAGGTTAAATGACTTATACAGAGTCATGGAGCTAGTAAGTGTCTGAGACAGGATCCTTATCAGGTCTAATTCCTCTGCCCATTGTCCCATGAGATTATGAGCTCCTTGAGGCAGGGGCTTCTGCCCTTTGTTTGGATCCCCAGTTCCAATACAATGCCTTGAATACAGTAAGTGCTAAATAAATGTTTGTTGACTAATGAAACTATGCCATACTGTTCATCCCTATGCTAAGTTTCATGAGGTTCTCCCTTTCCTACTAGTTACCTGAGGGAGAGCTCAGTAACTTAGGCTCATATAAAATCTAAAGATTTGGAGATCATCTAATCTAGAGATTCTTTAACTTTTTGTGTGTGTGTGTGTGTGTGTGTGTGTGTGTGTGTGTGTGCCCTGAACCCCTTTGACAGTCTGATGAAGCCTACACACTACTTCTTAGAATAATGTTTTAAAATACATTAAATAAAACATATAGTATTACCAAGGAAACTAATTATATTGAAGTACAGATATCAACATATTTTTTTAATCCCAAATCCACAGGCGAGGTAAAGAACTCCTGATCTATTCTACTCCTTTTATTTTTAGAGAAGCAGCCAGTGCTTTGAACAATCTTCTCTTCAGATGAGTCTGGAGAAACATTGAATTCCATGTGAAATTTAGGATATAAGTAGGGTCTCCACCAGGAGCTTTTAGCTATACTCAGTCACACAGGATCAAGCATCCTTTGGTCTATGGTTTGTGGTTACCTGAAAATTTGAGGTGTTTATGGTAGAGTGGGAAGACTAGGAGGCAAGATATGTAGGATCTAGTTTCTGCTTTATACTCACTCCATGTGGCCTTGGGAAAGTCATTTCCCTCTTTGGGGCTGGAGTCTCTTCTCTATCAAATGAGGGGGTCTGTTTCATTCTTCCCAGCAATAATAGCCATCATCGACCAATAGGCTGCTCCCTCACGTCACAGATAGATAGCCACACTAATGCTTTTTTTTTTTGAGGCTCTTCCAGAAATGGCCTTCTTGTCAGGTTATTTCTTAAAGCAGAGATCTATGATCTGTTATCTAAGCTTTCCTGGAACCTCAGTCATTGTCCAGGAGGAATTTGACAGTGGAGGAAGACATAGTCACTCCTAGCCCACTAGGGAGGGACTAGATAGATTAGGATCCAGTGTAGTTACCCAAACAGCCCATAGGAATCAATGAATCAATAGTTATCTAGTGCTTTCTATGTGTCAAGTGCTGTGTTAGGCACTGAACAGAAAAAGACAGAAGAGAAACAGACTCTGCCCTCAAGGGATTTACATTCTCCTAGGGGACTTCAACACAGAAAACCCATAAATAAATACAAAGTGTATTCAAAGTAAACACAAAGTTCTTTTGATTGAGGTACCAGCAGCTGAAGGTGGGGAGGGGAATCAGGAATGGTCTCCGGTAAGACCTGGCTGAGCTTCAAAGGAAGTTGGGGATTAAAGAGACTGAAGTTCAGAGGAAAGGCATCCTGGACACCAAAAGTCCATCTCCCTGAGAGTAGACCTGAGTATTTTCATTTTGTAGTAGGGCTGAAATTAGACAGAAGTGTTACCAATTCCCTCAGCATCCTCACTCCCTCTCTCTGACTTCTGGGCTTCAAAACAATGCTTCTGGGCCCTATCCCCTTCAACCCTTTCATGTATTGTTTCCCTCTGTTAGAATGTAAGCTCATTAAAGGCAGGGACTGTCTTTATTTTTGCTTATATTTCTATCCCTGGCACTTATCACAGTGTTGGATTGTGGATTGAGTTTAATGTCACACAAAATAAGCACTTAATAAAGGCTTAAAATTCTTTCTTCCTCCTTTCAGTAAGAGAAGTAGTTGATGTAGGAGATGGGAGCCAACCTGAGAAGACACAAAACCAGGCTAAACCCTAGTCTTAAAGGGATTAGGGTGAGGGCACTGAGTTTCCCTCTGTTGGAAGTAACCATAAAAGCTGATCATTTCACACACAGAGTGCAGAATCTTAGCTTCACTTGAATATTCTCTATAATCCCACAATCTGTACTCACTGAGGGAGAAAGGTATGGGTTAAAATTCTCTCTACATGCTTAACTCCCTACTTCAGAAGTACAGGGTCTACCACAGAGAAAAGAAAGCTCAATTATATTTGGAGATCAAATATGGAACCTTAATGACCATCAGTGAGTCATAATAATTAATTAAAAGGATTATCAGGAACTTTGTCTAAATCCAGTAATGAGGTTGAATTGCAAGGCTAACAATGGCTTCCTCCAGCAGTGGGATGCCATGGAGATCTAAACATGCCTAAACTAACCAGGAGAAAATTTCTCCCTAGTTTTGGTTCCATGAGATACTGGACTCCAGCTTATATCCGGCACTCCGGATCATGGAATCACAGAATCTGAGTTGAAAGAGCCCTCAGACATCCCCTAGTTCAACTTGTACCTGCCTAGGCAGCCTCTCTAACTCTGGTTTTTTTTTCTTTTTAATGGTAATTTTTATTTATTTTTTTGTTTTCAACATTTGCTTCCACAAGATTTTGAGTTCCAAATTTTCACCCCATCTTGCCCCTCCCCCCACTCCAAGATGGCATGCATTCTGAATACCCCTTCCTCTAGTCTGCCTTCCCTTCTATCTCCCCCTCTTCTCTTATCCCTTTCCCCTTCAATTTTCCTGTAGGGCAGGATGGATTTCTGTACCCCATTTCCAGTAATTCTTATTTCCCAGTTGCATGTAAAAACATTTTTTTTGAACATGTATTTTTAAAACTTTGGGCTCCAAATTTTCTCCCTTCCTCCCTCCCCACCCACCCTCATTTAAGGCAAGCAACTCAATATAGGCTATATATGTGCAGTTATGCAAAACACTTCCATAATAGACATGCTGTGAAAAACTAACTCTATTTCCCTTAATCCTATCCTGCCCACCCATTTATTCTATTCTTTCTTTTTACCCTGTCCTTCCTCAGAAGTATTTGCTTTTGATTACTCGCTCTCCCAATCTGCCCTCCTCTCTATCATTCCCCTACTCTCTTGTCCCCTTCCCCCCTATTTTCCTGTAGGGTAAGACAGATTTCCATACCCAATTGAGTGTGTATGTTATTCCTTCCTTAAGTCAAATCCTATGAGCATAAGATTCACTCATTCCCTCTCACCTTCCCCTGTTTCCCCTCCACTGTAAGAGCCTTTTCTTTTCTGTTTTTTTTTGGGGGGGGATAATTTACCCCGTTCTACCTCTCCCTTTCTCCTTCTCCTAGTATATTCCTCTCTCACCCCTTAATTTTATTCTCCAGATATGACCCCTTCATTTTCAACTCACCCTGTGCCCTCTATCTATCTATATCTATATACATACATACATAGAATTTTTTCCCCTCCAACTACCCTAATACTGACAAAGGTCTCATGAGTTACTAATATCATCTTTCCATGCAGGAATGTAAACAGTTCAACCATAATAAGTCTCTTATGATTTTCTCTTTCATGTTTATGTCTTCTTGTTCCACTTGAGTCTTGTATTTGAAAATCAAATTTTTTATTCAACTCTGGTCTTTTCATCAAGAATGCTTGAAAGTCCTCTATTTCACTGAATGACCATTTTTTCTCCTGCAGGATTATACTCAGTTTTGCTGGGTAGGTGATTCTTGGTTGTAATCTCCTTTGCTCTCAGGAATATTATATTCCATGCCCTGCGGTCCCTTAATGTAGAAGCAGCTAAATCTTGTGTTATCCTGATTGTGTTTCCACAATACTTGAATTTTTTCTTTCTGGCTGCTTGTAATATTTTCTCCTTGACCTGGGAACTCTGGAATTTGGCCACAATATTCCTAGGAGTTTTCCTTTGGGGATCTCTTTCAGGAGGAGGTTGGTGGATTCTTTCAATTGCTATTTTGCCCTCTGGTTCTAAAATATCAGGGCAGTTTTCCTTGATAATTCCTTGAAAGATGATGTCTAGGCTCTTTTTTTATCATGGCTTTCAGATAGTCCAATAATTTTTAAATTCTCTTTCCTGGATCTATTTTCCAGGTCAGTTGTTTTTCCAATGAGATATTTCACATTGTTTTCTAACTTATCATTCTTTTGGATTTGTTTTACAGTGTCTTGATTGCTCATAAAGTCACTAGCTTCCAATTGCTCTATTCTAATTTTTAAGGAAGTATTTTCTCCAGTAATCTTTTGCACTTCCTTTTCCATTTGGCCAATTTTGCTTTTGAGGGCATTCTTCTCCTCACTGACTTTTTGGACCTCTTTTGCCATTTGGGTTAGGCTATTTTTTAAGGTGTTATTTTCTTCGGTATTTTTTTGGGTCTCCTTTAGCAAGCTGTTGACTTGTTTTTCATGATTTTCTTGCATCACTCACAGTTTTTCCTCTACTTCTCTTACTTGCTTCTCAAAATCCCTTTTGAGCTCTTCCAAGGCCTGGGACTGATTCATATTTTTCTTGGAGACTTTGGATGTAGGAGCTTTGGCTTTGTTGTCTTCTTCTGGTTGTATGTTTTGATCTTCTTTGTCACCAAAGCAAGATGATATAGTCTGACTCTTTTTGCTCTGCTTACTCATGATCCCGGCTGATTACTTGAGTTTTAAACTCTTTGTTAAGGTAAAAGTCTACTTCCAATGTAAAGAGTGTACTGTCCCAAGCTTTGGGGGTTTGTACAGCTGTTTTCAGAGGCACTTCTAGGGACCTGTAAATTTTCATTTCTTCCAAGGTGGTATGATAAGGGGCGAGGTGTTTCCTGTCCACAGCCACAACAAGCTCCACTGCACGAGCGCTCCTGCTAGCCCCATGACCGCTCTTCAGAACTGTGACCCAGATCCAAGAATGGGCAAAGCAAAAGATTCCTGCCTCAGCCCTGGCAAAGAGATCTCTGCAATCCCCCTCTGATCAGCCACTCCATTCCCCCTCAGTCTGTGGGCCGGAAGCTCAGGAAAAAGCTGCGGCCCTGGGCCACACTCGAGACTTGCAGCTGAGGCCTACCTTCTCTCTCACCGAAGTCACAGACTTTTCTCACTGACCTTCTAAATTGTCTTTGGCATTCAAGGGTTGAGAAGTCTGGAAAGCACCACAGCTGCTGGTGATTCAGCCCTCTGAGGCCTGTTCCAGGGTCACTGCGGCCTGCGCATCCACACCAAACTGTGCTCCTCTCCCTGCCTGGCGCAATATACCTTTCCCATCAACCATCCAGGCTGTCTTTGGCTAGAAATCTGTTTCACTTTGTCTTTTTGTGGGTTCTGCTGCTTTAGAATTTGTTTAGAGCCATTTTTATAGGTATTTGGAGGGCTTTGGGAAAGAGCTCAAGACAGTCACTGCTTTCCCTCCCATCTTGGCTCCCTCTACAACTCTGACAGGGGTTCATCCAGTCATTCCTTGGAGATCTCCAATGACAGGTTACTCATTACCTCACTTTTGGGTAATACTTTCCAGAAATGATTCCATACATTTACTATAAAGTACCATGCTGCAACTTTCTCCTATTGTTCCTAGTTTTGAACTCCAGGGTCAAGCGGAATAAGTTTAATACCTGGTCCATACGACAGTCCTCCAAATACTTGAAGACAACAATTACTTTTCTCATGTCTTTTCTCATGGTCTGCAAGCTAAACAATGCCCAGCTCCTTCAATCAGTCATTGAATGACATGGTATCTGGTCTTCTTCCCATCATCTTGGTCATCCTTATTTGAATGCCTCAGTCTGTCACCTCTGTGAGCACTTCTAAACAATAAACTTCCTGACCCAAAGTTCTAGACTTCTTCCACTGGGTTGTTCTATTATGATGCCAGGCTAGCAACTGAAAAGATTAGAATCTGTCATAGAGGACAGAGTATGCCTCTCTCTTTTTTTCTGTTGGCCTAGAGCTCAACAGAAAACACACACACACACACACACACACATCAGATTAGACTCATAGATTAGTTGAACATCTGAATTTGGCTTTGAGAAGTCAGTGAAAATATTGGGTTGTGGATTGAGTTTCATGTCAGTGAAGTCCTTGGGGGTGCTTAGAAATTCAGCAATTACTTAATCAACCAATGAGGAAACATAGTGACTTGGAGGAAGTCCCTGATGGCTCTCTTGGGACTAAATTTGGCTGAAGTAGACCATTTGCTGACTGAAGAAGGGAAGGAGAGGGAGAAAGGGAGGGAAAGGGAAAAAAAGAGAAGAGAGGAGAGAAAAAAAAAGAAGGGGGAGAAGGGGAAGGAAGGACCTCTGTAGCTGCCTTTGGGAAGGGAGTTGAATATGAGCAGGGAAACATTCTTTAAGTGTCCTACCCATCCTGCCTAAAGCCCTATCTCCAAAAGGTGGCTGAGCCTATCTGATGGGAAGAATAGCTGGGTATAAAAGTTTCTGCCTTGGGACTGGGAGCCAAGAAGGGAAATGGCTTTAATCTATAGTGACTCAACTGTACCAACCAGTATGTGCTAATAATGAGCATCTTACTAGCCCAAGAACAGCCCCCAACCTCCCAAGGACAGTGATGGAATAGTGCAATGCAGCAAACCCTAGTGAGGGAGCATGGAATAATGGGTCTCATAGTCCCTTTAGTGTTTGGCTTTGAGAAAGATTTCTCTCTGCAATGGGGCCCAGAGTTGAGGAAAATGAAGAAATTTTCTGAAGTAGGACCCAATTGCCACAGAAAATGATGGTATGTGACTAGCTAATCAATAATTCCTTCAGCTCTAAAGCCTAGGATCCAATCCAAAACAAATCATTTATGAGGCACTTACTGTTTACTGAACATTCTGCTAGCAGATTGAAGAGATACAAAGTTTACATAACTTCCCCACTGTCAAGGTGCTTTCAGCCTAGTGAGTTAAGGGATAAGGGAAGGAGGTTTGAGGTGCAAAAATCTGGGGAAAAATTATAGAATTCTTATAGAAATCAGACTATCTCAATATCATTGCATAACTAACTCTCTCCCTTATTTCCAAAGGAAGGGAATTAAAGCAAGGTTGAGGCATTGTGTTTATTAGCCCTCTGTCATCTTCTGTCCTCAGGATTGGATCATCTCACTCTCCATGTCCAACAGCACCTAGCTGATCCCCATTTCCTCTAAGCAAAATAAAGGTGGGTATGGAGACTTACTACCCTGTGCATGTACACAAATATCATGCACATGTATCATACACATGTATATATGAACATACTTCCACATATATGTGCGCATATGTATATACCCATGTGTATATGTATTTGCATTCATACATATATGGTCTGCACCTGTGATTTTACTCAGAAAGGAAGCTAACTCCTTGTGAAGAAAATCCTTCTGCCAGTGTAGATCAGTAACTGTTTTGTAACTTAAAGAAAGCAGCATGGTGAAGGAGACAGTGAGCTGGCTCCAGAATCATGAAGACCTTCTTCTTCCACATACAGACTTTGTGATTCTGAGCACATCACTTTATTTCTCAGAGCACCAGTAACTCCCTAGGAATGGAGGTTGCAGAGCAAGTGCTGATCTAAATTGGTGGAGGGATTTCCTCTTCTGGCAGTTGTGTATACCATTGAAATTACAGGTCCTATAAAAATAAGGTCCTATATTATCTTCCCCCCCATATATATGGGACTAGGAAATTCCAAAGGGGACACTTTTTTTCTACCAAATATTTTAAGTACCATCTCTGTAACTCTACAGGCAATCAATCTCTCTCTTTCTCTCACACAATACCATTTATTATATGTTCAGAGTACAGGTACGCCTCTGTCCTATTTGCTATTCAATCTGGCAATTGTTTCTCCTGTTAGCCTCTACATGCTGGTATCCCAAATAGCCCTGATTCTTTCCCACTGGTTTTCTGGGGAGTCCAACACTGGGTAAGCTGTATCATTCAGTCTAAACAGATATTTTCCTGGCCAGGTGCTGTGTTTCCACTGGCAGAAATTGGCTTTATCTGTTTCACTTCTTTCAAGAAGTTGCTGCCAGACAGACAGAGAGGCAGACAGACAGACACAGACTTGACTGCCCCCTTGTGACATTTCCGGTGAGTAGAGGAAAATCTCTCTCTCTCTCTCTCTCTCTCTCACACACACACACACACACACACACACACACACACACACACACACAC
>NW_020954563.1:4595629-4601219 GCF_900497805.2 Vombatus ursinus | reverse complement strand
ACACACACACACACACACACACACACACACACACACACACACACACAGAGGTTGGGGAGAGGGCTGAGGCATAAGACCTTTCAGCATGGGAATCCAGGCAGTCCAATCCCACCAGGCTCAGCTTAGTTTCAGCTCTGGCTTAGGAGGCTACTTGCAGGCATGCTAGAGATGGAGGGGTCAGAGACCATCTGCCTTTGACAGCATTGTCAGCATATGAATAGTGTGCTGGGGAGGAGGTGGTGGAAAAATTTTGCCTTCGGTCAGGGGTCATGGTCCATTTTTGCTTAAACATACTCACACTTTCATACATTTCTCATAAAACCTTCCGCTACACATCTTAGAGATATACTCAGTCATATACTCACAGATACATTCTTGAGAACACAAATAAATACTCAAAGACAAACCACAGACACTGAAAGATGAGGGAGCACATTCAGTCACCGACACACATAATCACCATAGATACCCATATCTATAGTAATAGATGCATTCAGAGACGCACAGATTTGTGGACACATACTCAGAGATATTCACAGATATAAGCACTCACTGACACATGTACACACTCAAAGAATTTACCCAGGCATACTAAGGCACGGAGTCAACATTCAGGCATAAAAAATACAGGCGACCTTAGCCCAAAGTCGAATATAGGCCTTAGATGTCTCTTTCATTACCCTCCCATTAATGTCAGGCCATCCCGTGAGATCAACCCTAGCACTTTCCTTAGGGGGCTCACAGGGTTCTCCCTACAGCCACGGGCAAGAGAGCTAACGAGGGCTTAGGCAAGAACGTAGCCCTTGGATCTCCAGAAGGGAACAGATAATCTCCTGCCCTGCTTCCCATTCGGTCGTCCCTGTGATCTTACTAACTTCCTCCCCATCTAGCAGAGAGCGCACCTGCGTTCTGAACCGAGAGAACAGCTTTGTTTCGGATATTCTACCTGTGTGCAATACGGACTGGGGCGGGTGGATGGGTGTGGGCATATTGGGCCCTGGGGGCCCTTAGTGTTTTGCTTCCTGTCTCTGAGTCGCAGAAACTGAAGGTCGGGGAGGGCAGAGCAGCGTCCTCTGTTAGGACCTTCTGGTAGGGAGCAGGGCCCCGGACAGAAACAATAATAATATAACAGCTACCATCCCTTTAGTGCTTTAGGATTTCCGAAGCTCTTTCCTCCCAACAATCTCAGGAGCAAATGTTAGTGTGCCCATGTTATAGATAAGAAAATGAGACTAAGAAAAGACTTACTAGCCAAGCAGAAAAAAAACAAAAACACAACCGTAGCTCGAGCTTGGGGCTAATGAGTGCTAGTTCAGTGCTCTTTCTGCCGAGGTAGTATAGGGACAGGGATAGGTAGATGGACAGGACAGACAGGAGTGCATTCCTTTCTTCCCGATGTAGTCTTCTGTAGCGATCTCTGGCTGCAAGACTTCTCACCCGCCGCGGTATTACAAGGATTCTAACTGTAACAAGGCTGCAACTCTTTCCTCTCAGGCTCTAGGAAGAAAGACCCCGGAAAAGGGGAGGCTGAGAGCAGGGAGCTAATTTGAGCAAACTCGATCCCTGTTGGAAATGAACCTGTAAAACTTGCGTTTAAAAAATGAAAAGAGGATCAGGAATCAGCAGCAAACTCATGCCCACTCTGGAAACTATTTGGACGTCCTAGTGAAACACATTTACACCGTAAGGATTTTGTGGGGCTTGGAGCAGGCTAGGGAAGGGGGGTAGTACTAGCAGAAAAATGTGTCTAACAGTTGTCTACGGGAGGTCTGGGGTTACCAAAGATGGAGACGCCTCTCTCTCCACCCCATTTGTCCCCGAACGAAGGTTTTCCTCTTCTGTCTTTCTGTCTCTCCTTGTCTCCTGTTTTCTTTTACTATTCCGATATTCTCTCTCTCTCTCTCTCCCTCTCTCTCCCTCTCTCTCCCCCTCTCTCCCTCTCTCCCCCCCCTCCCCCCTCGGAATTGTGCATTCTGGCATCTGCAAAGACGAAAAAAGGAAAAAGGCAATTCTGAGACCTTGAGTAGCATAGAGAAGCATCCCTGGGGTAAGAGCTGCAGCTGGGATACATGGAAAGACGAGTCTAGGAGTGGGGTGATACGTGACACTTTTTTTTTTTTGAATGAGGACAGCCTCTGGAAAGAGGCATATGGACAGAGCATTTAACTTGAAATCCATAGTTGATTGAAATTAAGATTCTAGTCTGCTTGAAGCTCTCTCTCTCCCCCCAACCTTCTGAGTGTGCCTACCGACAGTACAGAACTGAGACCTTGCTGTCTAGGCTGTAGGCATGATTATTCCATCGTCCCTCAGGACAAGGACTGAATTCTCCAAGGGGCTAGGGCGTGTACTTGTGCGTGTGTGTGTGTGTGTGTGTGTGCGCGCGCGCTCTCTCGAAGGTGTACGTATTGCAGAAATTGTGAGGGAGACAATGTCTGATTTCTTTCCAATTTTTCAGACATACCTTGATTAAGCATTGGTGACCAGTATAAAGACAAAATAAAGCCTAATCCAGTACCCCGTGACTGCTGCGCTCTGGCTGAGACCTGCACAATCGGCGCACCGCTTAAAGTCGCTGGTTTTGGGACGGGCAAAACAGTCTCGCTTTCGTGGTTGGGTAGAAGGCAAAGGGCAAGAAGGACAGTGTGAGAAAGGGGAAAGGGAAGGAGTATAAAATTGTCCGACCAAGCACTGATTAGGGGGATAGCAACAGTCGGAACACTGGGGTTTTGGGTCATCAGGCTGAGACTGGACCGGGACGGGGAAGATCAGCTCTGGGTTAGTGGGTTTCCAGTGCAGTGCGATAGAAATGAAGGCTAAGTATCCAGTCTCCAGCTTCTCTGGGGGGTAGATACAGGCGGTCGCCCTGCGAAGGGTAACTAGTTTCTGTTAACAGAGGACCCGAAGTTCCTCTATGGAAGGAGCAGCAGGGTTATCTCTTCTTAAAGTAGGGAAAGTGGCCTGTTTGTGTCTCATTGGGGCACAGAGGTCGAACAGTCCAGGCCTCCCTGCAGCCCAAAGACGTGGAACTTGAGGCCGCACGCGGGCCTGAGGCCTCGACAGCCTGTAACTCTCTGCGGACCCAGTCCCTAGGCTCTACTCTTCTGTCCGAAAACCTCTGATGCAGAGGACAGTGGCTGCAGAGCCGAAGCTCCCTGAAACTAGAGAGCGGACTGCAAAAAGGTTTGATGGTCTCGGGGTTGGGGAGATGTGGACCTGACCCCGCAACAGAACAAACTCGGGATATGCGGGACTTTCCTGTACAGCTGCAGGGCGTGGGTCATAGCTGTGGGGCTGTGGGTGCATTCTGCCCACAGCATCGCCCAGCGGGCGCTTGGAGGGCTTTTGTCTAGCACAAGCTTTTATCTCTTAGTTGGGAAGTATTAGAAGCAAAGCGAGACAAAAATTTCTGCATGAAGAACGGGTTTTGGAAGAGAGCACCGTACGATCTCTCGCAATAACCAAGATATCGATCCAGAACTTTTCAGGGCCAATTGACCATTTCGCTTATAGTGCACACCCCCAGATTCCCCACCACACTTCATTTCTTCTGCAAGAACTATGCTAAAGACATGGCACTTCGTATATCCATCGCTGTGTAACTTCATGATACGATGGAATTTTGCAACTTATCACAGATTCTTCTGCGGGTCCACATTCAGACACTTGGTCTGACACTCTCACTCTGTACATTTCGTTTGACGTCCACTCTGTACACAGTTACGTATGTGCTCGCTCCGAACGAATTATGATTACACATTTTCCCTTACCTAAAACACACTCGCTTTGTACCCTCTGTAATGCATGTTCACTCAGGACGCATTGTCTGAAACACACTCACCCTTTACACGTTGTGATGCACACCCGTTCTGTACACTCGGCCTGTTACACACTCTCCGTACAGGTTGTCTGACGCATATTTTCACCTTGTGTACATGACACACTCGCTCCGAGCTCGTCTGACACGCATTTGTCCAGTCCACATTGTGCATACTGCTTCGGACACATTGTATGACACGCACACGTTTGCTCAGGACTCGTTGACTGCTGACAGACTTCTCGGGGATGGAGGGAGTGAACTCGCCCAGGTCCTTGGCTCTGGATGGAATTGCGCATTTCTCCCAAGTCTTTGCGCCTAGGGCGCTGGAGTCTCCTGAATAAATCAGGCCGAGGTGTGCAAAGAAGAGGGAATCTGGGTACCGAGGGCCAGTAGGGTGAGCAGGTTGAAAACTGAGAGTTTACTCGTGGCTAAGCCTTTCTCTAGCTCTCTTAGACTGTAGTGGGCCCCTTTGGAAGTGAGAGGCTACTTTTCTGCGGGGAAATCGGATTAGCAATTAAGGCAAAAAGGTTAAAAGAGGCAAGAACTCCAAGCAATGGGCAAAGAGTATTGATGTGAAGGAGTCCTTGAAGGAGAGCTGGGGTGCTGAGTGGTTTTCTTAAGGGGATTGGAGGGCGGTCTGTATCTCAGCCTGAGCAGCTCGCAACAAAACATCCCAAAAGTGTGGGAAAGTAAAAGTAGCCGGCGCTCGCTCAGGTGGAGGGCCGCATGGACAGATGGCTCTGGGAAGGACTCTCTGATGACATTTAGGAAAAAACGGAGGGGGCCGGGGCCTGTGGGCTACGCCGTCTCTGTGGGCTGACGGGCTCCACTCTTAGCCTCCTAACTGGGTTTTGGTGCCCGTACCTTTCGCCAGCAGGGTGCCCTGGTCCCTTCCGCTACCATCCTCTCCAGCACTTTTTTCTCCCCACGGCTTTTCCCCAAAGCGGCCACTTGGGGTCGCACTTTATGCCTGTTTGAGGCTGACAGCGGAAGGGGGAGGGGAGAAAAGACCTAATCTCTCTTAATCGTTACAAAATGTTCAAACAAAAACACAGTCCTGTTCCTGGACAAGAAAAACAGTGCAGAAGATGAGTCCCGAGTCTGTTTTGCATGGAGAATGGCCGGGGAACCTGGACCGGCTGGGAACGGGGTTCCTGGTTTTGGCGCCGGTTCCCTCTGGAATGCGCTTCCTTTCAGTGGAACTACCACTGGCCACATCTGGGGTGGGGGGTGGGGAAGGGGGGTAGAGAAAGGCCGTCCCTCTCTTAGCTTCCTCACTACCTCATCCCCCTCCATTCTCATCCTCACAATCTCTCACTCTGGAGCGCTCAGAGAGAGAGGGGGTGAGCCCTAGAAGGGAGCAGGGCGGGCTCAGCCTGGGTCCCTGCTACTTCTCGGGGTGCCACTGAGCCAGGGAGTTCCATCCAAGTCCCACTTAAGGAGGAAAGGGGCAGGGGGGCCACTCACTCTTTTCCATATCCCCCACCCCGCATGCCCTCATGCCCGGCAGAGTGAATGGGGTTTGTGCGCGATGTGCAGAACAAAGAGAGTGTTAGCCCTGTCCTCCTTCGAGGTGACCCCAGACGGGGTTGGGGGGGGAGATAATGAGTGGGGGGGTAATGTGAATGGCAGAAAAAAGAGGAGAAAAGAAGAGGGGGAGAGAGGGGGAGAGAGGGAGAGAGGGAGAGAGGGAGAGAGGGAGAGAGGGAGAGAGGGAGAGAGGGAGAGAGAGAGAGAGAGAGAGAGAGAGAGAGAGAGAGAGAGAGAGAG
>NW_020954563.1:4592869-4595619 GCF_900497805.2 Vombatus ursinus | reverse complement strand
GAGAGAGAGAGAGAGAGAGAGAGAGAGAGAGAGAGAGAGAGAGAGAGAGAGAGAGAGACTCTAGTTTGGAGTCCCTGCCTAGTCTGATTCTCCAGCTGCGAGTCAGCTGACGTGAGAGCTGTCACATTGCTCTGGGCCCCTCCCCCGCAGCCTCCGGCCCCGGCTGCTGCTCAGCCATTGGCCGGCGGGTGACATCAGGAAAGGGATATAAGGCAGAGGGGGAGGCTTTGCAAATCACAGCTGCACAACTGGGGCTGAAAGCAGCTACTCGAGATCGGCTTTTCTCCCCCTCCTTCTCCTCCTCCTTTTTCTCTCCTCCTCCTTCTCCTCTTCTCTTTCTTTCTGCCACAGCCACCCCCCACCCCCAACTCCCCGACCGCTCTTGGACCCCAACAAAGTTGCAATAGCTGCTGCCCCTTTGCAGCCTGTTCTCGAGGCAGGGAAAAGGGGTGGTGGCGGGGTGGGGAGAATCAGGACTTTGCAAATACCCTGCGAGCGAGCTGAGAGCGAGCAAGCGCGAGCGAGAGCTTCATCGTCCGACAGACAAAGACTTTGCAAAAGGCAAACAGCACCCCCTTCCTCCGCCCCCAAACTGCTGTTCCGTTGCCCTGCCGTGCCGGCGGGGCCGGGGCTGCCGCAGCCGCCGCTCCCCATCTTGCACTGCAGCGCCCCCGCCCCCTCCCTCCTTCTCTCCCTCTCCCCAGCTTCTTCCTCGGCCGCTCCGGGGCAGGAGCTGAAAGTTTCTGTGCGGGCGAGAGTGGAGGCGCAGAGCCTGGAGTGAGCAGCAGTCCGTAGAGCCGCCGGCGACCGAGATGGCTGGAGAGCTGAGCATCGGCCCAGAGCTGCCCACCAGCCCGCTGGCCATGGAGTACGTGAATGACTTCGACCTCATGAAGTTCGATGTGAAAAAAGAGCCCCTAAGCCGGGCCGAGCGCCCTGGACGTCACTGCACTCGCCTGCAGCCTGCGGGGTCGGTGTCGTCCACCCCCATCAGTACTCCTTGCAGCTCCGTGCCCTCGTCGCCCAGCTTCAGCCCTACCGAGCAGAAGACGCACCTGGAAGACCTGTACTGGATGGCCAACAGCTACCAGCCCATGAACCCGGAGGCTCTCAACCTGACCCCCGAGGATGCGGTGGAGGCGCTGATTGGTTCCCACCAGGTCCCCCAGCAGCTGCAGGCCTTCGATAACTTCCGGGCCCACCACCACCACCATCACCAACATCAGCACCACCACCACCAATATCCTGGAGTCAGCCACGAAGACCTGGCCAACGGAGGGCACCCCCACCACCACCATCATCACCACCAAGCGTCCCCAACCCCGTCGACTTCCTCTACTTCATCCCAGCAGCTGCCCAATAACCACCCGGCGGCGCACCCAGCGTCTAGCAGCGTGGAAGACCGCTTCTCCGACGACCAGCTGGTGTCCATGTCGGTAAGAGAGCTGAACCGGCACCTGCGAGGCTTCACCAAGGACGAAGTGATCCGCCTCAAGCAGAAGAGGAGGACCTTGAAGAACAGGGGCTACGCCCAGTCCTGCAGGTATAAACGAGTCCAGCAGAAACACCACCTGGAAAACGAGAAGACCCAACTCATCCAGCAGGTGGAACAGCTCAAGCAGGAGGTGTCCCGGCTGGCCCGCGAGAGAGATGCTTACAAGCTGAAATGCGAGAAACTTGCCAGCAATGGCTTCAGGGAGGCCGGCTCCACCAGCGACAACCCCTCCTCTCCAGAGTTCTTCATGTGAGTGCGAACCCCCTGCCCCCATCCCCCTCCCCAACCCTTTCCCATCTCTGACATCTCCATCCATCCTCCTGCTGGAATTAGAGAAATAGGAAGGGGGGGGGAATGAAAAAGTTGAGTGAAAAGGAACCCTTGGGCAGAGCAGCGTGCTCTCTCCAGCCTTCCTGGATTCGCTATGGAAAAGTAGGGAGGGGAAGCACCAAGCTCAACTTTTCAGAAGGTAGGAAGGAGCCTCATATCCTTAGGGAGAGAGGCACAGGACGAGGTGGGTGAGGAAAGCGGTTTATATGTCGCTTGCTTCCTGAACTCTGTGGACTGAGAGAAGGGACATTGACCAAGCCATCTCTAAGAGCCCGCCCGCTGGCGAGGAAAGAAAGGAAGGAAGGACCTTGCGAATGAGCAGCCAGCGCCTCGCGCAAGACTTAACCTGCTGCTCAGGATGGAAAATGCAAGAGGAGGGAAGAGAGACAGTATGTGTAAAGTGTTCATATAATGCCTCCTTTGAGACCTAGTGACCGAGGACTCAAATGGGACGGTCAATGCGAAATATCATAAGTTTTGCCTGCTTGATTATATAGAAAAAACATGAAAATCTGCATCAAAAATATTAATCCTGCATGCTGGACATGTATGGTAATAACTTCTATTTTGTACCATTTTTCCTGTTTAACGTTAGCATGTTGTTGATCACGGATCATCGCTTTTGGTTTGTTTCTCTGGGTAAGAAGGTGTCGCAGTTCTAACCCTTGGACTGCTGGGCGGGCAGTGATCTTTTCTGTTCTGGTTGTTAGCTTGTAAATATCTGCCCCCAGGAAACCGCACAGAGGCGGCTCAGCAGGCTGGCAGGCTGTGTCTGGGTTTGGTGTTTTTTGTTTTTTGTTTTTTTTTTTTTAAAGTAAAGAAATAAAGTTACGGGCATTTGCATCTGCATTCAGAAAGCAACTTTTTCTTTTTTAAATATTGGGCGCACTTTGGAGTTGTGTTTTCCTTTCTGTACCCCTACCCC
>NW_020954563.1:4586660-4592859 GCF_900497805.2 Vombatus ursinus | reverse complement strand
CTTTTCTTTTCTTTTCTTTTCTTTTCTTTTCTTTTCTTTTCTTTTCTCTTCTCTTCTTTTCTCTTCTTTTTTCTTTCTTCCTTCCTTCCTTCCTTCCTTCCTTCCTTCCTTCCTTCCTTTCTTTCTTTCTTTCTTTCTGTAACGATAAAGAAACTGAGCTCCAGAGAAGGGAAGTATATTGTCTAAGGTCATTCAGATAGTAAAATGGCAGTCAATTCTCAAACCTGGGTCTTTTGAATCTGAATCCATTTTTTTTTCTTTTCTGCTGCACCATACTGTTTTCCAAATGAACATTAGATATCTCTATTCTTTAAATACATCCTACCCCCCCAATATTATTAGCTTTAATTGCTAAAGATGAACATCATATGGTAAAGTAAAGGTGATACCGAGGAGAGTAGATTTCTGGATCATAGGATCATAGATTTAGCACTGAAAGAGGCCTATTTAATTTAACTCCCTTATTTGCATACCAGAAAACTGAGGACCAGATAAATTAAGTGACTTCCAGGTTACCCAGATAATAATTAGCAAGGCTTAAATTTGAACCCAGGTCCTGTGACTCTACCTCCTCTGCTTTTCAGACTGCCCAGTGATCCTTTGAGCATCAGGATTAGGCTACAGGCTGGTGTGGGTAGCACCTCACAGTCAGGGTGAGGGAGTCTATGGAGCAGCTTTCAAAGAGAGTAGGGGGCAGACTAGTGGGGGAGCTTCTCAGAGACAGATACAGGGCGGGCTTGCAGATTAGTCAGAAGGAGATACAAAGTGCTCAAGAGAGCAGCCTCCACTCCAGAGAGCTAATTAATCATGCACAAATGCTCATCAAGGAGTGGTCCAGTGATGAGATCAGACTGAAACAAGGTTACCCTGAAGGTTAAAGACACAGGACTTAGAAAAAAACCCCTAAATTTCCAGTGAATTCTATGAGTCTGTATCCTAACAACTTAAGTTCATCTAAAGGAAGAATGAACTGAGCCCTGATGGCTCAGTCCCTCTCTTTCAAGGTTCTTGCTTCCGTAGGAGAAAGAAGGCTCACCTGGAACATGAAGGATTGATAGAATTATGCCCCCTCACTTCCCTGCCCTATTTAACCCTGCCTTTTGGGGGTTAAAATTCAGCGAAAACATTTTTAAGCTCTGTCTTTCCCTTTCTTTTGTCTTCAAGCCCATTTCATGGACAGAGAAGCCCTAAAACCAGCAGCACAAGAGTTGGGAGGGAGACATGACTCGGGAAGAAGAGCGACATAGTTCTTGGGTGGAGACTGAAGCAGGAGGGGCAATTAGGATGGGACAGATGGCATGCTTGTACTCCTTTCGTGAATCATTCCCTGGGACATGGTTGGGTTTTAGAGATGGAAGCAACCTTTCATTTCATGTACTCCGTCTTCCTCATTTTACAAATGTAATGGGAGAAGAGTCAATGAGGACCCAGTCCTTAGTACATTCCTGGGTTTGTCCTTCCTGATGAGCTATTCAGAAGATGCACAATCTTTCCTGAGTGGTTCCAGCCCAATATAGGAAGGCTTGGAGAGCAATTTTCTGGTCATAAAAGACTGGAGGATGGGATGATGTAGTGAGGAGGAGGTTTCTAGTTGGCTTCAGAGCCTACCAGATTAATGATAGAGCTAGAATGAAGTTTGAATGCAAAAAGATCAATATTCTCCTCCCTTGGATTTAAAAACAAATTACTTCTGTCTTCCTTGTTTATGAGTAAGGAATATTCCTGTGCTTCACTAGGTAGGGAGAAAACAGGCTACCTTATCTCCCACCTGGTCACCATGTGTCCCTGAGTGCATGATAGTTTCATCTTTTATGTTTTTTCTTCCTTGAGCTTAGGTGAAAAAGTACCTGGAGACAAAATAGACCCAAAGAGGCCAAGTTAGGACATTCTGAGCTTTGTAGATCTATCAGAAGTCTCCTCAGGAACCAGCATGTGCATAGTAACCGAGCCTAGTGGAGCTAGTCTTGAGGAGTGACCTGCTTGACCACACCGAGCAGTAGACTGACCTATTGGCCAAGACAACAAGACCTGCAAGAAGCTAGCCCCACTAAGTAACTTCTTTGTGAAATGACAATATTCCCCCCCAGAAGTTAACTTGGAGGGGACTCCTAGAGGGAGAAAAAGACTCTCAAGTCAGGCCAGGAGTAGTCTCAAGATATCCTCTAGCTCCACTTCTTCCCTACGTGTGTTTCTGGCTTCCACTGACAGCTTGGTGACTGACCTGAGTGGATGAGCCCTAGACACAGCAGCTAGTTTGACCTGGGAAACAACCAAGGCAGACATGACTCACCTACAGAAGAATAAGTGAAGAGATCACCAGTGAGCCAGAGGCTTCCAATGACTGGACACCTCCTCCCAGTCACCTCACCATCAGGGACTATGGCCGCTGATCCTGGCCCATGTCTAAGCAGCTGACCCCTCCCAGCTGTACCTCCCCAACCAACTCCACCCTCTTGGGCTTTAGGGCATTAGGGAAGTTTCCCCAGGCTGGGGAATGGTGTGAGCATGGGGGGGGGGAAACCTTTGCCCATCTAGGTTCCACCAGCACCTGCTAAGGGCCCTGTTGACCCTCAAACTGCTTTAAGTATGCCATTGACCATCTGCCTCTGGCCCCCCACCCACCACTGGCCTCCCCACAGGACTCTGGATTTGTCCTGGCTATTCCAGCTGCCCATGTATTTAAAAAAAAAAAGTTCTACGCAGGCAAAAAAAAAGTGCTTCAAGTTTGTTTCACTCTCCCCAAGGAATGTGTGTGTGTGTGTGTGTGTGTGTGTGTGTGTAAGGGAGAGTATGTCCCTCTTTGAAGAGGGAAACTTCATTACCACTGAATATTGAGTACATTTTTTTCAGGAGAGATTGCCCCTACTGGTTTGGGAGGAAGCTTTTGTACTTCTACCCTTGCTATACCTTCTTAGTAAATATCTCTTTGTGAAAACTAGTTTATATCAACTGGTTAATTGACACTAGGGAAAGGAGAGCACATCTGATAGGGGATTATGAGTGATGGTGTTAGAATACTGCTGCTTCTCAGGGTTACCCAATGATAGAACCCTAAGGAAAGAAGTAGTCATTGCCCTTTGGAGACCCAACCTGCCAGTAGGAGTAGGAGTTGCGAAGGCGGCCCAGAGCAGGTTTTGCACAAAGATGGGAAGCTCTCACAGGTGGTTAAGAGTCACAGCCAGGATTTGTAGTCATCGTTTGGGACTCTAAATCCAGTGCTCATTCCACCATGCTTTCTTAATTTCTTGTTAACCATTTTTATTTTGTTCTCAGTCTAAGTATAATTTTCCATGGTAGAAGAAAAATAAAAATTCACTGGTCCTATCCTATTTTCATCATCTGTCATCATCTTCCCATTCACCCCAGGCAAGGGTACTATCCCTTCCTTGATCTTACTCTTTCCTCAATATAGCTAAAGCGAAACAAAACAGACAAGTAACCAGCAATCCTGCTTTTTGATTTATCTGGCACTGTTGAAAGTCTCAGCTCAGTTTGCAATGGAACATTCTAATACTCTTCTTATAGTACCTTGTCACCTTTATATTCATCCATCCCTTACATAGGTCCTTTAAAAATATGAGTTTTTCTGTGAGTCCCATCATTTATTGAAGGGTGTTTCTTGGATTGGGTTCACACTTCTCTACCCTGACCCAGGCCTCAGGGATATGTGGTTCACCGTGTATCATAGAGCCTTGGATCTGAAAAGCCATCCCACAAGCCATTCTTACAAAGAGTAAATCAAGGTGGAAGGGAAACAATAATTTATTACGTACCTACTATGTATCAGTTATTGTGCTCGATGCTTTATAACTATTTGAACCTTGTAACGACCTTGCAAGGTACTGTGCTTCGGTCCCTATTTTATGGAAACCAAGGTAGACAGAAGTTAAGTGACTTGTTCAGGATCACACAGCTAGTAAGTGTCTGAGGCTGGATTTGAACTCAGGTCCTCCTGACTCCAGGCCCAGCTTTTCATCCAACACATCACCTAGCTACCCCTGAAAGACCATCATTTTGATCTGGGGCCAGTTCCTGTAGAAAGCGTCATCAGAAGAGTTATAAAACATAAAGCCAACTACCAGAGGAAGAGAGCTGGGAGACTATAAAGCCCTTCCCTTAGAGACCTTACAGTTGAGTTGGAGGATAAAAGTCCTATCTCTGGCAAGAGTAGTTCAACTCTAGTCTCATTAAAGTAACCAAATCCCCCAATGTCCAAAGGCAAGCATTAATACTTTTGCTCAAGAAACTATAGTGTTTTCTTATTGATTGTGATCCTGGGACAATTCACTCCACTTTCTAGGCCTCAGTCATTCCATCTGTGAAATGGATTTAATAATCTTCAAGGTCTCTTTCAGCTCTAATGATTCCTTCATTTACTTGAATATATGTATTCCATAAACATTTACAAATCACCTACTATCTGCTAGCTGCTGGGGAGGTAACTGAGTATGAAATGCTTTGAATGTGATTTAGAACAATAACTTGACAACAATATTAGTGCAGAGATGCTGCACATTAAGCAGTTGGGCTAAGGTTCATTCATGAAGGCTTCACAGAGCAGACGAATTTTCATTTTGGTTTTAAAGAAGGTGATGGGTGTGGATTGGTGGAAAGAAGGAGGAAAGTGTTCCAGATAGAAGGAACAACATGTGATCTGGTGCAGTGGTTGGGAAGCAGTGAAACTTTTATGGGGGATGGAAAGTCAGTTAATTGATTGATTTGGAGCAAAGCAACCATGCTATGGGCAGGGATGGGGAGGGAGGTATAGGAAATGCTTCTGGATAGAATGGAGGGCATTGAATGGCAGATAAAAGAGTTTGGACTTATAGAGCCATGGATCATTTGAGCTGAGGGGTATCTTAGAGATCATAATTGTACCCCTCATTGTACTAACAAGGAAATTGAGGCCCACAGGAGACTTGCCTAGTGTCATGGGTAATAGGAAACTCTTTGTGGTATCTTGTAGAGAAGGGTTGATGATTGCCTTTGGATTCTGGGAGGGTAGGTCCCTTTAAGGAAGTAGCGAGTCAATCCTCCTCCATCTTGCCAGCAGCCAGGGGCAGAGGAAGCACCCTGTACAGCAGTGAGAGATTTCAGGAAGATAGATGGGAGATAAAGCCTCCCTCCCAAGAGGTTTGAGGATGCACACGAACAGCTTTTGACTTGGATGTGCCTATAAACTTATTCTTGGAGGCCAGGGCTCTACTGGATGATGTGGGTGGTCCATTGGGTTCTAGAGTCCACAAAATGTTTCCTTCTCTACAGGTCAAATGAATGGCTATTTTTAGCACTGTCATGATGTCACTGATCTTTGAAGCTCCTGCCCCATTGCATGACTGAATGGGAGCAGCCTTGGCCCTCTCCTCCTTGCTCCATGCTTCCAGAGCTTTCCCCAATGTATGCTGGGACTATAATGCCCTCTTCTCATTTTGTAAAAAGGCATGTGTTGAGATGAGTGATTGCAAGGTATCACGACAGAGGGTTAAATAAGTGGGTGTTCTAAAGTTCATGTATTCTTCTTCTGTCTGAGAGGTAGCATAGAGTAGAAAATATTGAGCTGGCCATAGAACCAGCAAGACCTAGACTGAAGTCTGACCCATATTAACTATGGGACCCTGAGCATGTCACAGCCTTTTCATTCTCTAGGCAGTTCTTTTTTTTAAAATTAAGTTGTACAGAAGGTACTCTCCTTCATCGGTGAAGGAAGTTCCCTACAAAAATGAAATCAAAGGTCTATCTACTTCCTATGTCTGGAGTAATTCATTTATCACATCTTATTTATCCATTTATCCAAGACATGAGAATTCTTGCTTGTAGAATTTCCTCATAGAATCTGGGGTAGCATCCTTAGTTCATGACCAGAGTAAAACCTCAACCTCTACATTCTAACTTAGCATTTACAAGTGAAAGCAGCCTCATAAGTTTGATATCTGCCCAATGTTGACCCTGGCAGTTCAGTAAGTGAAGGGCTATGTGAGAGTAATGGGAGACAGACAATGTTTGCCAGTGAAGCTGGGAGGGATCCCTTCACTTCTTGGGCCTCTGGAAACTCTCATTCTACCTAATATGTAGGCTGTGGCTCCTGCAAATGATGTGAACTAACCTTCTTCCTCCCTTCTTTCCTCCCTTCCTTCCTCCCTTCCTTCTTCCCTTCTTTCCTTCCTTCCATCTTTCCTTCCTTCCATCTTTCCTTCCTTCC
>NW_020954563.1:4521267-4586260 GCF_900497805.2 Vombatus ursinus | reverse complement strand
TTCCTTCCTTCCTTCCTTCCTTCCTTCCTTCCTTCCTTCCTTCCTTCTCTCTCTGTCTTTCTCTGTCTCTCTGTCTCTGTCTCTGTCTCTCTGTATAAAGTGGGGAAAGGAGCAGGTGAAGGATGATGTCAGCACTGGGAGCTGTCCTGTCACAGGATGCTCTGATTGGTCAACTTCTTTAGTATCTCCAGTATTTTCAGCACAGGTGAGTTGAATCCAAGCAGTATTACTTGAAGGAACTAGATATGATTAATCCAGGAGAAGAGATAATTTAGAGAAGGACATGATCTCTGTCTTTGAGTGTCGGAGAGATGTCATGCAGAAGAATTAGATCTTTTCTGGTTGGTGTTAGCTGACAGAACCAGGAATGAGGGGTGGAAGTTACGTCTATGTAGGTTTTGACCTGATGTTAGGAAAATCTTCCAAACCAACAACAAACAAAAATGAAACAGGATTCCTAAGAAGGCAATATTGATAATCCATTGCTATAACTACCACTACCACCACCACCACCACCACCAACAACAACATCAAAAAGATGAAAACAAGACCCCAATAGCATGAGCATCATTATAGACTGAACTGTTGTCTCCATTTGCCTGTACTTTACATGGATCTACAAAAACAATTTAGAACATTTTCAATAACTGTCACCATCCCAAATACTCATAATCTCCAAGGTGTACAAAACAAAAAGCTTTTGAAATATAGACACCCAGTGGAAAACATCAAAATCATGTAGGAATAGAAGGTACATATCCTCCCCCTTATCCTTTTGCTACTAGAGCTGTACTAAGGTTGATTTCAGCAAGTCTGTAGAGGATGAGTTTCCATCCTAACGCAATGATTTGATTACAAAAAACCCCAGCTATTTTATCCACAATAGTCCATAAATCGTTAAACATAAAATAACAACAGCGGGATAGTGACTTGTTCCAGAGTCATTTCTGTTTGCACTACACCAAATAAGATGAGAATTTTTTTCTATAATAATAATGATAAAAACCACTCATATATGTGAATTAATCTCTACATGTCAATATACACATAATATATATATATATACAAGATTTTTTTTACTATACCTCCTATAACACACACACACACACACACACACACACACACATATATATATACACATTAATTTTTGTCACTTTAAATTTTCCAAAGCACTTTTCTTTCAACAGCCCTATGAGGTAGGTAGCACAAGTATTACACCCATTTTACAGATGGGAGATAACAACTGAGAGGTTGAGTAACTTGTTCGTGGTCACACAGCTAGATGATGTCTGAGGCAGGTCAAAACTAGGTCTCCTGAATCTGTGTCTGACATTCTTTCTAATTGAGCTTCTTACCATTCTAAGTCTTCAAGCAGATGCTGAATAACCAAATGAGTTAGCAAGGACAAGAAATTCCTAGTTGTAAATAGGATGGGGCAACCTGTGCTTTCCCCTAACCACTGACTTTTGAAATAATGATTTTATAAGATTGTACAATTTTAAAATTTATATGGCCTTGATTCAAGATCCTTTCCCCTTTTGCCCTCTTCTAGATGTTCCAGATTATTTAACTTCTTTGAGCATCATTTAATTATTTGTAAAATAAACACATCAGGCCTGATGAATATCTGTGTTCTCTATAAGCTTTAATAATATTCAATAATAATGAGGTTTCTTTCTGAGGTGGTACTATTTGCTTCCATCTAGAGAGACCCTATGTCTGACAAGAAGAAATCATCATACTTAGATGTTCTTAAGGTCATGGGTTGAGATCTGGAAGAGATCTCAGAGATCATCTAACCCAATTTCTTCATTTTAGATGAGGAAATCTGAGGTTCAGAGAGGTTAAATGCCTTGTGGAAGGTCACATGGGTAAGAAGTAGCAGAGTCAGGCCATGAATCTGAGTCCCTGACTCCCTCAACACCTTGCCTTCTGACATCCTTCTGCATATCCACCAGATTCCAAGTTTAGGCTGAGAGGAACCTTCTCTTGCACATGAGCCTTTTGCCAGCTAAATGGGACATGAAGCCATGTCAGCACTAGTTTGAGATATCAAGGTTGTATGGGCCCTCAGAGGTCATCTACTTTAATCTCTACTGGAGCAGAAATTCCCTCTCCAACATCTTAGGCCAATGGTCATCCAGTTTCTACTGGAAGGTCTCTGATGAAGCAGAATCCCTAGTATACCCAATTTGCTTTTGGAATTGCCGGAATTTGAGGGGAGAGTGGTTAAGAATTTTCCTTATATTGAGTAGATATCTGTTTCTCTAAAACTTGCACCCCTTATGACTAGTTCTATCTTCTAGGGCCTAGCAAAATTTGTCTAATCCGTCCTTGGTAACAAAGAGCTTTAAATAGTTGAAAATAGTCATCATGTCCCAGTCTAAAAGCTCCTAATTTCTTCAAGAGAAGGTGCTTTATGGCATCAGAAAATCATAGAAAACGCCAGACCCTTAGAGAGCCTCTAGTCCATGTTCTTCCCCCCCCACCCCTCCCTGCCCAATTTTACAAAGGAAGAATGATGAGAGACACAGAGGAAAGTGGGGAGAGGGGAGTGACTTGTCCAAAGCCGTAAAGGAAGTTAGAGTCAGAGCCTAGTTTCCCATCTCAGAGCTCAATGATTTTTTTCTCTATTGCACATTCTCTCTGGGCATGTTCACCTGGGGCAGGGGGCAGGCACTTAGGCAGGATGGCTGGCAAGAAGTTGGCAGGGATCCTGGCTTCAACTGAGCAAATACTAGTGCATGTGATGGATACTGGACTTCAAAGTGGGACAGGCCATTCCCTTCCCAGGTGTGGATCACGTCACTCAAGAGCTGTCCTGTGATCCTGGGTGAGGTGGGAGAGTGCTCTCAGAGCCCATTGGCTGGGTTGTGTAACCTTGGACCTAGAACAGGGACAAGGGAATTCTTGGAAATTTGAGGATGGTGTGCTTTGCAGCTGATGCCTTTGTCCCCTGGGGTCCTCTCTGCTCTGAGCCATGCCCTGGTCCCAGGGACACTCTGCAAACTACTAGACACAAGGAAATGTTTCCTTGGGAAGTACTATCCCTGGTGTCAGCCTGCTGGGAGTGTTAGAAGTCACTTTGGCAAGGTTTGGTGGGGGGATGGACTTTGAATTTCAAGAAGAATAGCAACAAAAATAGTAATCAAGAAAGAGAGAGCCAGAAGTAAAGACAAAGACAGTCAGAGGAGATAAATGCAGGGGTGGAGATATGGGAATCCTTGGGGGATGGCAGTGGAGGCAGTGAGGGTGCAAGACAATCTCTGGTGAACCATGGAGGCTGGAAAAGCATGGAGGAAAGACATAAGTGGAAGTTCTGGCCTCTTTTGCTTGCACAGAAAATCTGGAGGAATGCCAGAGATGGAAGAAAAAGTAGCAATCATCAAGTTCTCCTTTTAATTCAGCCCTTCATTTCATCTGTGGTCTCATTCATTTTCTCTCCAAAGGTACATGCAAGGCTTCCATGCCCGCTTGTTGTTATTGAATCATTTTTTTAGTCATGTCTGACTCTTTGTGATCCCATTGGGGGTTTTCTTGGCAAAGATAGTGGAGTGGCTTGCCATTTCCTTCTCCAGCTCATTTTACAGAAGAGGAAACTGAGGCAAGGAAGGTTAAACAACTTGCCCAGGGTCACACAGCTAGTAAGTGTCTAAGGCCAGATTGGAATTCAGGAAGATGAGTCTTCCAGACTACAGGCCTGGCACTCTAGCCACTGCATTACCTTACACTATCCATTTCTTTCTGTCAAGCTCCCACAAAATGTCCATCCAGGGCCTGGCACCTTAGAGGCCTTCCTTCAGTCCTTTCCTTTTTTCATAGATAGCTGAAAAATATATATGAAACACTTATTGACTGATTACTGTTTGCAAAGCACTGAGCTAGGAGCTAGGGACACAAAGACAAAAACAATAACAGTCCCTGTCCTCAAGGAGCTTACATTCTGCCAGAGAATGCTCTTAAGCTGTTGATCTTTTATTTTTTGTTCTCACTATAAGATCAGACTTCTGCTTTCTCCAGTCATATTTATCCTTCATAAGATCATAGACTTAGAGCTGAAAAGACGATGGAGACCATCAGATCCAATCCTCTCACTTTACAGATGAGGAAACTGAGATACAAAGAGATTAAGGGACTTGCTCAGGGGCACACTGATAGTATCTGAGGTGGGATTTGAACTCAGGTATCTTGATGCCAGGTTTAGAGTTCTTGCCATTACACTATGTTGTCTCCTTAGTGACATCTCATTTTAGTGAGATGAAAAAGAGCCAGAGAAGTTAAGTAACTTGTATAAGATGACAAGCAACTCTGGGGCAGAGTCAGGACTGGAATCTACCCTCTGATGGGATTCCAGTCCCAGGTTCTTTCTATGACACCACCTTGTTTTTCTTTCTCTTGGCTTGAATTGGTTTGATGTCAATCAATCAATCTCTGACATTCCTGGGCATAGTCTCCCATGAGATGAGTTTCTACTAACCTACTGGCCCAATTTACAGGTATGGTTATGCCCCTTGGAGAGGAAGCAAAGGGATCCCTCCTATCTCACTATAGCCCCCTACTAGGAGGATCCTAGTCATGCCCACCCACTGGGGATCAATAAGATGCTGCACCTTCCAAGAAGCATCATATTGGCTTTCTACCTAATCTTGATCTCAGCTCGGTTTCCTGAAAGGAAGAAACATGTGTATCTTGATTGGAGAAGAGAAGCATGAGATTCATAGCCAATGAGAAAAGTTTTCCTTTTCTATTCTTCCTTTTGGAAGCAGTATTTGAGCGCTATGTTTGCTGGTTAGCTCTTCCCATCTAATGTCGGTTTCTTATATATGGAAGGAAGATTTTAAAATGAATTGTTATCTATTGTTTTGTATATCACCTTTATTTCTAAAAATGTCCCTTCCATTTTCCAAATTAGACAGCCTTTATTTAAAATAAAAAAAGAAAGAAAGAAAAAAAAGCAAGCCAGCAAAACTAACCAATCCCTCAACCAACTCTGAAAACATATGTAATGTTCTATACCCATAGTCTCCCATGTCTGCAAGGAAAGGAGAGAGGTACATTCTGTTATTTCATCTTCAAGGATGAGCTTGGTTATTATAGTTTCACAGAATTTAGTTTGTTTTGTTTGACCTGCCCCAATATCCTGTAATCCCCACTGAATTAACTGCTCTTAGCTATTTAGATAACCCAAGGACCTTTGGACCTTGCTATCCACCCCACTACTCCCTTAGAACATCTAGACCTTTCCATCTGCCCTCAAGCTGAATTTTCTTCTATATTTTATATCCTCCAAGTGGAGTGTGACCTCTTTGAGATTCAAAACTGTCTAAGTTTTTCTATTTGGATTGACTGCTGGACTTGAAGCCAGGAACAACTGAGTTCAAATACAGCCTCAGACACCAGCTATGTGGCCGTGGGTAAGTCATTTAACCTCTGCCTGCTTCAGTTTACTCAACTGTAAAATGGGGATAATAACAGCACCTACCTCCCAGAATTGCTGTGACGATAAAATGAGATAATGTTTGTAAACTTCAAGCACTATAGAAATGCTAACAACTCCTATTCCTCCTCCTCCTCTTCCTCCTCCTTCTCCTTCTTCCTGTAGTTAAGTGACTGATCTTACCTTTCTTGAAGTAGCTAGGAGACACAGTGGATAAGCACTGGGCTGGGAGTCAGGAAGATCTGAGTTCAAATTTAGCCTCAGAAACTTTACTAGCTGTATCTCACTTAACCTCTGTCTCAATTTCCTCATATGGTAAATGGGGATAAGAATAGCACTTACCTCACAGGGTAGTTACAAGAATAAAATGAGCTAATATTTATAAAGTATAAAACCTTAAGGTGCTATATAAATGTTAGCTATTATTATTTTTTCAAAAAAGGGAAGGCTCTCATCATAGGCTGCAGAGTATTAACATACATTAATGAGTAAATCTATTGTGGGAATGTCCTTCTGCAGTTTCTTCACTAGTGCATCTCATGGAACACATTGCTCTGAAGATGAACCAAGAATGGTCATTTCTAATGGGTTATCTGCTTTCAGCACTTATTTCAGTATCCCTGATACAGGCCCCTGCTTCTTGGACACTTCTGCCTCTGCTGCTTACTGTGGAAAGAATTTACCCTCTCTGAGCCTTCCTTTCCTTCTCTGTAAAATAAAGGTCTTGGACTAGATAATCTCTAAGGTTGCTTCCAGCTCTGTATTCCATAATCTACTATAATAACTATAGAAGTAATCAATTTATATTTTTATCAGTCTGTTTTAAATTAGTCTACTGGTGGATACAGCTTGGAGAGAAACTGAAGGCAGACAAAAAGAGCTTATTCTGGAATTGAATGGGAGAGAATAGACAGAATGACATTTGGAAAATTGTGAAGTGCTTTAATAATCTCAAGTTGCTCCTTGTGTGCATGCCCAAGTGTGCGTGTGCATGCAGGCACTCTCTCTCTCTCTCTCTCTCTCTCTCTCTCTCTCTCTCTCTCTCTGTCTCTCTCACCCACACACACAGACACACATACACTATTTAGTAGAGGATGGCAATTTCTAATGGGATGTTATAGTAACTCCAATTTCTAATACCAATATTCTTTTAGTGATTCTGGATGGTTGTGAATCATTGACAGTCATTAGTCATTGAGAGCCATGAGCCATAATCTCTGAAAAATTGAAATTATGGGTCATCCAAAAGGTAAAGGAAAGATGCATGGTGATCCTAAGTAAGTAATAACATATTACCAAGACTTACTTGAGGGCAAAAAGTAACTTAAAAAGTTTTCATCTAGAAAAAGTGTGATCAGAAAAAGATATGGGCCAATTCTGTAGTAAGAGCAAGGTAAAAACAAATAATAATAACCCCTTGGTGTTACCCTGGTATCCAAGGAATATCAAAAGACCAAGAGGAAGGTCTCCAATCTTTTTTGCTGGAATCTCCATGATGGATTTTAAGAGGATGTGAACAAGAAGAGCCAGAAGCAGGTGTGAGGTCACTGGTCCCTTTAAAGTATTAAAATTTAAGGTTTATGAAGTCCTTTCTTTGCAGCTAGCCTGTTGGGGTTGGTAGCAAACATGCTATTAATTATGCTCCTCTTTACCAATGAGGAAATTGAGGCTTAGAAAGGTTATGGCTTGCCCATTGTCATATTGCCTGTAATGTCAGGATTGAGATTTGAACCCAGGTTTCCTACCTCTCAATCTAGTGCTCCTTGACTGTGTTCAGCACTGTGAGGGAGACAGAAGTATCAGATAGGATCCCTGTTCTTAGAGAGCCCCTGATCTAACTAGAGATATGAGATGAGGAGCACACATAAAATTGTTAGATCCTTGGCACTGTACAATTTAGTATTTAATTATAGACTACCTTATGATGTTCTCCAAATGCCATAGGACCTCATGGGAAAAGGAAAAAAGTGAGTATTGCAGTAGACAAGGAAGGCTTCATGGAGGAGACTGGGCTTGGGCTAGAGGATACAATTGGATTTAGACAAGCTAAGGAATTGTGGGAGGAAAGACAGGAGGGCACCCAATGCAAAAGCAAACCTTTGATTCTAAGCTCAATGGTCTTTCTGCTCTATTGTGTCACCTCCCTCTTCTTGGACTGTATACAGAAGGTGCTTAATAAAAGTTTGTTCACATGGAAATGGCAGGGATACGATTACAAATTTATAAATAGAAGGGACCTTAGAGGCCATTTGCTATACCTCCCCCAACCCCAATTTTACAAATGAGGCTCAGAAAGATTAAGTGGCTTTCCTTAACTCACGCAGTGGCAGCCAGCATTTGAACTCAGGTCCCTTGGCTCCAAGTCCAGCAATCTTTCCATGCACGGTAGCATGCTACCTCTTTGAAATTTCCTTAGTAGCTGTGACATGTGACATGGCAACCAATTTCTACTAGAGAACAAGTATTTATTAATCAACTAATATGCTTAAATGTGCCTGGCAATGGGTATACAAAGGCAAAAATGAAATGGTTCTAGGCTTCAGGGAGCTTAGGTTCTATTGGGGGGAGACAATAGGTTCACTATATATGTGTATATGTGCATATGTATGTGTGTATGTATATGTATACATACATACACATATGTACATATACACATGTATGTATACACACACGCATATACACACATACGTCGATATCCCTAATATGCATACTGAACTTTTAGGGTGAGAAAGGGCACTGTGGTAGGGGGCATTAAGGCAGGCCTCATGTAGAAAGCGGTGCTCAAGCTGAGCTTCAAGGAAAACTTGGGATTCTCAGACTAAGAGTTAGGAGAGCAGGGTATGAACCCTGGCTATGACATTTACTAGTTATATGAACTCCGTTTCCTTACATGTAAAATGGGCTTCATTCCACAATTCCTTATTAATGTCTACTTTGCACCCCAAACCATATAAAACCCTTGCTGCCTTGTCAAAGCTTATACTTTATTGATATGACTATAAGCACACAAAATACTCATGCAACCTCCCTTCCAGGGTGGTTGTGAAGAGAGTGGTTTTTATTTATTTATTTATTTTAATTTTTATTTATTTATTTTTAGGTGAGGCAATTGGGGTTAAGTGACTTGCCCAAGGTCACACAGCTAGTGAGAATGGTTTTTAAAACTTAAAATAATCTAGAAATGGGAACTATTGTTGTTAATATGGAAGAAGTCCCTGGAGGAGCTAAGAGGAAGCACAGTGGTTCAGTTGAGGCTGCTATCATTTTCCATTCCTCATAGGAAGGAAACATCACAACTTACTTCAGGGGCATTAGACTTAGGCCTGAAAGGACTTTACAAATCTGTTGGTCTGAGGAACTGGGCTCGATTGGACAGAGCACAGTATTCAGAGTCATAAGATCTGGTTTCTGCTTCTCACACCATGTAACTTTGGACAGTTCACTTAACCTCACTGTGCCTCAATTTCCTCATTTGTAAAATAAGAGAGTTGAACCAAATAACTCTTTTCCAGTTTTAAACATGCAATTCTTTGAACCCTCTCATTTTGTAGATGAGGAAACTGAGGCCCAGATGGTACCTTTACCAAGTGATTTGTTTAAGTTCATGCAAGTAGAAAGTAGCAGAGTTGGAATTCTAACTCATGTCTTTGGACTTTGGAAAGAAGAAAATGCTTTTCCTTCTGATTGGTGGGAACACAGCCTACAGCACTAGTGTGTTTGAAATCTCACCTCAATTTTTCCCATTTGCAGCCAAGGCTTAGTTAACCACAGGTTTTTTAAACTCGGCTCTAACGAGTAGCTCTATGAGAACAAAGCCCTGTGCCCAGGCCAGGTCCCTTGAGCAATTCTACAATAATAAAACCAGTGTGTTCAGCCCGATATGTTTGAGCAATCCCCTAGCCAGGATCAATATGCCGCTGCATCCCAGACCCTTGCGCAAGTTGTCGACCCCCCTCTGCTCCTGATCTGACTGCCCCCAACCACCAAGCAGGGGGAATCTTTGCCATGAGTGGCTATAAGACTGAGGGCCTGGAAATTGGTCGGCCGCCAAGGATCTGAGCAGGGGCTAATTTCAGGCATGTAAGCCCTCCTGCATTTGGCAAGGGTAACAATCCTCATGGGTCTAACTGTTAATAAGTTCTCTCATGTTTTAAGTTCATTTATTTTTAGTTTTTTTCAATCTCTTTTGTTTTTAAATCACCTTCCTTTCCAAATATATACCTCCCTCTTCCCTATTTTGGGAGTAATCTCCATATAACAAAGAATTTTTGAAAAAAGAAGGTTCATAAAAGCAATACGGTAATCAAACCCGACAGTGTATGCAACATTCCACACCCATGGTCCCCCACTTCTCCAATGAAGACAGAACAAAGTGAGCTCTTAATCACAATGTAAAGAAATAGAGAGGGTGTGTTGCTTGAATCTCCAGACTGCTAGACTTTTTGGAGTAAGGAAGACCCGGGTTCAAATCCTGTCTCTGGCTGACTTTGTGACTACGCGCAACTCACTTCATTTTTCTGAGCCTTAATTTCTTCATCTGTCAGAGACGGGTAATACCTGTAGTACCTCCCTCATAGGGCTGTAGTGTAGCTCAAATTACATAAACCAAGCATGTAAAAGTGCTTGGTAAACTTCACAGTGAATGAATATTGACTTAGTCAATTAACATACATTTTGGGGACAGTTAGGTGGCACAGTGGATAGAACATCGGCCATGGAGTCAGGAGGACCCGAGTTAGATGTGGCCTCATACACATAACACTTACTAGCTGTGTGATCCTGGGCAAGTCACTTAACTCCATTGCCTAGCCAAAAAAAACCAAACACACATTTTATAAAAATATAAAAGTAAGATTATCCTTTCCCTCAAAGAGCTTACATATTACTAAGGAGTAGGAATTGAAGATGGGTTTTTGCTGGTAAAGGCAAGTATGGGATCTATCACTGTCAGGTCCTGTCAGGATTGCCATGAACTCAGGAGCTCTGCAGAAATAAACAAATGATTATAATAAATCTTAGAAGTATAAAACTAGCTTTGATTAATGAAGTTATTAATTGTAGCTCCTTTATTCTGGACCTTAGCCAAGTTCAACTGTGACCTGCATTAAACCCAGAGGACAGCTGTAAGCACTTTGGGGAACTAGGAAGGAGGAAGGATGGCTAGTGAGGGACAGAGGCAGGTTCCTGCTCAGAGGGACTGGAGGGAGTCCAGTCAGGAGGGGCTAGTTTGGAACCATTTCAGGAGTTAAATTTTCGAGGGGTGAGAGGCTTATTGTGGTGTAGAGAGGGCATTCGGGGTGGGTGAGGGGATGACATGTGAAGGCTGGGAGATGAAGGTGAAGAGGGCATGCAGAAGTGACCAAATAAGTTTGCTGTCTGAAGCACAGACCACAAGCTGGGGACAGTGGGGGGATGGGGCCATGTGGTCAAGGCCCTTACAGTAACCAGGCATCTAGGAGGGGCCTGAGGGACTATTCCAAGAGCTTGCTTGCAGTTCCTCTTGCCCCCCCCCACCCCAATGTTCCTTTTCTTCACGCTCCATCCCTTTCCCTCCCCAGAATTCAATCTCACTAAATCATTCAGAAGGATTAATTGGTGAAGTCTCCAAAGGGGCTCACTTGGGGGGAGGGATCTTAGGCTTTATTGTCAGGTAGAGTATTTAAAACACAGGAGGTAAAGGTCCTGTTGTACTTTGTCCTGCTAGAGTCTATCTGCAGTCTTTTTTCAGTCCCGGGCAATACATTTTAAATTGACATTGATAGTGGAAGCGTATCTAGAAAAAGGTGCCCAGGATGACTTGAGACCGTATCAAAGACTGAAGAATTCAGGGATGTGTCGGATGGAGAAGACTTAGAGGGGATAAGACAGCTGTCTTCAAGGGCTACCCCAGGGAAGAGGGGTTAATTAAACTTGTTGAGCTCCAGACTAGAGGCCAGAAATATAAATGAAGCTTCCTAATGTTAATATGGTCCAGAATCTTGCAAGGTAGGGAATTCTTCTTTGGGATTCCTTTACAAGTATGGGTTGGACCAAATGGGCTCTGAGGGTCTTTCCAGCTTTGAGATTCTGTGATTCAGGAAGACAATCTCACCTGCAAAGGAGTAAAAGAAAGGATTTTGGGTTGCAGTCGGGTGACCTGGGTTCACATCTCAGTTCTGACTCTAGCTGTGTGATATTGGGCAAGACTTTTTAATCTCTCCAGGCCTCAGTTTCCTCATATGTAAAATGAAGGAAAAGAATACTTGTGCTACCCTCCTCAGAGTTTTTGTGCTTTTTAAAAGAACCTTAAAGTATTATGGAAACGTGAATGTTGTTATTATATTATTGTTGTCAATATTATTATATTATTAATATTGTCAATAGGTCTCGATATGTATAACTCATAGTCTCAGAGTTGCCTGAAGCTTCCTTCATCCCCCTCTCACCTGAAGAGGTAGCTCTTCTCCTTGCCAAGGCCAACCACTCTATATCCACCCTTGATGCCATCCCCTTTTATTTTCTCTGGCAGCTTGCCCCCACTATTATCCCCACTATCTCTTATCTTCAATCTTGCTTTATCTACTTGTCCCAGCTGCCTATAAAGACTCATATCCCTATCCTTAAGAAAACCTCACATGATCCTGTCAGTCCCACCAGCTATTATCCCATAACTCTTCTCCTTCCAGAGTAAACTTCTTGAGAAATCCATATATACAGAATCTCTCACTTTCTTCTAAACCCCCTGCAATCTGACTTTGAATCATTCCAATGAACTGACTCCAAAGTCACCAGTGATTTCATAACTGCCAATTCTAATGGCCTTTTCTCAATCCTCATCCTGTTCTGCAGCATCTAGCACAAATGATCATTCTCTTCTCCTTGATACACTTGCCTCCCTAGGTTTTTTTTGACTCTGATTTTTCCTGATGTTCTTCCTACCTGTTTGGCCACTGCCTCTCTGTCTTCTCACTGTATCTTCTCCCACTAACCATGGCTGTTACCCAAGGCTCTGTCCTGAGCCCACTTCTCTTCTCCTTCAATATTGTCTCACTTGGCAATCTTGGTGATCGACTTCTATGAGTTCAATTATCATCTTTATGCCAATGATTGGCAGATCATACAAATCCAATTCTAATCTCTTTCCTGAGTTCCAGTTTCTCTATTGCCTTTTGGACGTTTCATATTGAATCTATTTCAAACTTAACATATCTGAAGAAGAACTCATAGTCATTCCCAAGTCTTCCCATTTGCCCACATTTCCTATTACTGTTAAAGGCATTATTATCTTCTAGTCATGAGGCTCACACCTTTGGTGCCGTCTTCCTCCCTTACAACACACACCCAATTCTATCTTTATAACCTCTTGTGGATATATCTTCTTCTTTCGACTCACCAAACCACCACTCTGCCACTCTAGCATAGGCACTCATCACCTTGTACCTGGACTATTGCAGTAGCCTTCCAATTGGTCTCCCTGCCTCAAGTCTCTCCCCACTCCAGTCCTTCCTCCCCTCAGCTGCCAGTGTTTTTCTTGAAACTCAATTTGACCCCTCCCCCATATTAATAAACTCCAACAACTCCTTATGACCTTCACTATCAAATCTAAAGTTCTTGGCATTTAAAGCCCGTTGCAATCTGACCCCTTCCTACCTTTCTAGTTTTCCTATACTTTACTCCTCACCATATACTATATAATTCATCTACACTGATACACTTGCTGTTTCTCATGCACGACATTCCATCTCCAAGTCCCTTGAATTTGCAAGAGCTGTCCCTTAATACTTGGAGTATTCTCACATCTTACCTCCACTCCCAACTACCCTGGCTTCCTCCAAAACTCAGCTAAAATCATATCTTCTGCAGGAGGCCTTTCCTTGTCTCCCCAGCTGCTGAGGCTTTCCCTTTGAGAATAACTTCTATTTATACCATAAGTGTCTTGTTTGTACGTAGTGTTTGCATATTGTTACTTGAATTAGAATGTGAGCCCCTTTAGAGCAGTGTTCATGTTTTTGCCTTTTTTTGTTTTTTAGTACTGTACCTGGCACACAGTAGGTGCTTAATAAATCCTGGTTAACTGAATAAATGATTAATTGGCTCAGAGAAGTTGTTATTTGCCTAAAGCCACACTGCTAGTAAGTTCCAGAAGTGGGACATGATGATACCTCTGCTAGTACTTAGTAATAACTGATCTCTTTCAGTAAGCCTTCCCTGATGTTTCTATAGCATTTAATAATAACTACCATTTATATAGCACTTTAAAGATTGCAAAAACACTTCACACACATATCTCATTTAAGTCTCATAAATGCCCCGTGAAATAGGTACTATAGGTATTATTGTTCCCATTTTACAGATGAGGAAACTGAAGTTCAGTGTAACTTGCCCATGGTCACACAGCTAGTGAGTGTCAAAGGTGGGATTTGAACCCAGGTCTTTCTGACACCAGGTCTAGTACTTTAACATACTACTGCTCTACTGTTGATTTGATCTTTTTTTTTTTTCTTCCCCAGGAATGCCTTACATTCCTCTCCTCTGTTGAATGTCCATCTTTTCTCACTGATGACTAGGCTCAGAAAATGCCATTTGGTTTTTCACCTTGTGATCCTTTGCTTTTTGGAATACAGTATTTCATTCCCGTCTGTGGTTTCTAGAGTTTCTAGTGGGTACAAAATACTGTCGTGTTATTCAAATTTCCTTTTCTTTATATTGAAGGTCCTTCTCTTGGCCTCTTGGAGAATTTCTTATTTTTTATTATAATTGTTAAATTTATAGATCATTATAGATCTTAGAGTTTAAGATATAGTTTTGCCTATTCCTGGAAGTGATCTGTGGCTTTGTTTGTTTTTGGCGTTTTGTCTTCTATTTTCAGAAACTTAAGCAAGTTAGGTGGCAGATAAAATGGATGAAGTGCCAAAGTACTGAGCCTAGAGTCGGGAAGACCTGAATTCAAATATGGCCTCAGCCACTTACTAGCTGTGTGATCCTGGGCAAGTCAATTAACTGCTATTTGCCTCAGTTTCCTCATCAGTAAAATGAGCTGGAGAAGGTAATGGCAAACCACTCCAGTATCTTTGCTAAGAAAACCCCAGTTGGGGTCATGAAAAGCCAGACATGACTGAAACAATTTGAACAACAAAATTCAGAAGTTTGAGGTATTTTTTGGATTGCTTTCACATTGTGGTGTTCAGGTCTTGGTCTATCATGCTTTTCTGGGCTACCTAATCATCTTTAAGTTGTCTCTGTTTATTCCATCTTCAAGGTCAACGGCTTAGTTCATATAGAGATCGCGTATTCTTTTGTTGTTGTTATTGTTGTTTGTTGTTTGTTTTTGTTTTTTTTCTAGGCAATGAGGTTAAGTGATTTTGCCCAAGGTCACACAGTTAGTAAGTATCAAGTGTCAGGTCCTCCTGACTCCAAGGCCGGTGCTCTATCTACTGCTGCTCCATGTATTCTTTTAACACCGTGGCCTTTTGATTCACTTCTGCCAGATTTTTCTCCACTTCAATATTTTGAAAAATTCCAAAATGAGTTATTCTCTCTTGATTCTTTGAAGAAACTTGAAACCATGGATTCATTTTTTTCTCTCTCTGATCTTATTAATTCCTTATTTCTGCTTTGATAGCTATATGTTCTGACATTTATTCTTTCCTAATTTCTTCTCTTATAGATTTTCTCTTTTGAATCATCCTGAAATTTCTTGTTGTTGTTCCAAGTTCTCTTGGGATCCCACAAGATTGTGTCTTTTATTATACATTAGTTCACTTTCCTTTCTCTTATGATGTATATTAAGGTAGCTTTCTACTCTTTGAATTCTCATCTTTCCTTCTTTAGGATCTTCTCTGTTGATTTATCTGCATGTGCCCTAGGTTTTAGTTGAATTTCTTCTTCTTCTTAAGAACCGTGGGATTTCAATACCCCCCCCCCCCCCATTTCCCCATCATTCACTTGCTGCAAAGTTGCCTCTGCTTCCTCGCTTTGGAGGATTTATATTTCACTAACCTCGGTCCCAACTTCAAGTATCATCTGGGGGTGGGGAGTGGGGGAAGGACTAGCCCCAGCTTTAGGTCCAGTGCATCCACTCACTCTGTACCCCTGCCCTAGTTCTTCCCTTGGACTTTGTCCTTTCTTTCATAGATGGGCTCAATGGTATCTGCCACTTTTTGCAGGGTTGGAGGAGGATGATTTGGAAAGAGTTTCTGAAGATTAAGAGGTCTCTAACCTAGGAAATGCCCCAGGTAGAAGATAGCATGCTTCTCTCCCCAACCCCCATCTTCTTACATGGATGGCTGAATCTTGGAGAGGGTGGGCAGGGAATGAGATAGTTTGGCAGTCTCTGCAGCAGGAGATCCCAGTCCTAGAAACAAGCCTGTGAGCTGGTTTGTGTGCCCCTGCTGGGCCTATGGAGGGTGGTAGGGGAGGGGTGCTGAGTGAGCATTTTAAGGATTAACATTCTCTAGTGTTAATTCAAAAGGATTTGACTTTGTTGGGGAAGCCTTGTTATAAGCTCTGGGGAGCCATAATCCAGCTTCCACTCTCACTGATGAGCTATGTTCCCAGAGGGCTCTTGGCTGGCTCCATTTATCCCCTCAAGGCTTTAGAACAGGGGTTCTTAACCTGGGGTCTATGAAATTGTTTCTTTAAAAATATTGATAATTTTATTTCAATGTAATTGTTTCCAGTATTTTATTTATGTATTTAAAAGCATTATTTTGAGAAGAGGTCCATAGGCTTTCCCAGACTGCCAGCTGGGCCCATCACACACACACACACACACACACACACACACACACACACACACACACACACACACACACACACACAAACACAAACAATGTTAAAGAACCCTTACTCTAGAGGTGCCTCTGAGGGGCTGGTGTATGTCTTCCCAGTACTCTCCATTCTTTGGCCAGTCCCTCATTATATTCTCCTCACTTTAAAAAATTACCATCCTTGGCAAATTGGTTTTGGTGCTGGTGTTTTGGACTTATTGCCTGTGTTCCCAATACAAAACAGTTCTCTGTTTGGGCTTATGCCCAAAGAGGCCTACACACTGCCTTTTCATTTGTTTCACTAATGCCATGCACCCGAGAGTCTCAAAACAGCCATCATGGCACAGATCCTATACAGTCCCACAATTAGATCTAGATAATGCATGTATTAAATGCTTTCTGTGTACCAGGTGCTATTCTAAGTGCTGGCCATACAAATATAAACAAACAAAACAGTCCCTACTGTCAGGAGCTTATATTCTAACAAGAGAAGACAAAATCTAAAGGGGTTCTGGGAAGTGGAGGGACTTGTGTAGGGAAATGGTGAGGAGATTAGGGGAAGTGGTGTGGGGGCCTGAGTCTTCACAAGAGAAGTCAAAAAACTCATCTATCAGAGCCAGGGGAGCCAAGATGGAGTCTAAGTTGCTGGTGGGGTAGAGATGGTTGGAAAGTAAAGTCATGGGGAGAAGAAAATCACAAATGTTCCTCAAATATGAAGTTTTGCAAACTCAAGAAAGAGCATTTTTACAAAATTTGCCCAAGATTACTCTTTGCTTAGTACTCAATGAAGGCCAGTCTTGATGCTCTAAAAGCCCTTCCCTGACCCATGGCATTAAAGAAAAGGCAAATAAAATCAGCTTTCTACCTTAGAAGAAAACCTGGTACCTATGAAGCTTTGCAGGACACATGAAGCACTACCCCCAGGGATTTAGGACCTAAGGTTGGCAGACTGGCTCTGGTTTGTGTGGGACACTTAACTCTTTCCCTCTCATTTTCTCCTTTTCCCTCTCCTACTAAATGCCCTCCTCCCTCCCTGCAACTTCATCCCAGACAAGGCTCCACATGTAGCTTCCATGAACTCTGGAGGTCCTTCTGCCAACTGCCACTGGCAAATAAGGTTCCCAGAGTAGGGAACTGGCTGTGTTCAAGTAAGGAGGCTTGCAAGGACTGATTCCCTCTTGGCTTTAGGTATATCCATGAGATGTTTGGGTGTTTCTCTAAAATTTTGGCTGGAGTCCCTGTCCTAGTGTGTTTTCTCACAATATCAATTTACCAGTTACAGTTAATATATCTTTTATATTACTGATACCTTTCAGTGATTAGCACTATAGCATTGTTAGGCCAACTAACATCAGTGAATTTTCACAAAGGAATATTTGCTAAAAAGATATAATAAAAATAGAACTAACATTCCCCACACTCCCCCAACACTTAGGGGCGTTTCTGCCATCTTGGTCCCTGGGGTGAATGGGCTCAAACCTAAAGCAGTTGCTACAAAGTGTTGGTCTCCAATAAGTTTATTTCTAATTTCAATATAACTGATGGATAAGTTGCTGTCTTTTGTAGGACCAAGCATCTTGGCTACAGGATCAATCCCCTACCAGGTCTGGGTCCCATTCACTTCTGGAAGACTAGGTTCGGCTGTGTATAATACATGGCTGGACTCGACTTCCCAGACCTCTGATGGCCCCTCAAGGTTTCAGCCTATTCTATTCTATCTCTAATATACCTTTCACCTAAGATAGGAAAGAACAGACACAATAGGGAAAGCAACATGACTTTGTGAGGACCCTGGTGGAGAACTCCCCCAACTCAGAGGTTTAGATCAGTCATTGCATTCTTTTCTTTTTCTTTTCTTCCTTTCTTTTTTTTTGTGTAAGGCAATTGAGGTTAAATGGCTTGCCCAGAGTCACACAGCTAGTGAGTGTTATGTGTCTGAGGCCGGATTTGAACTCAGGTCCTCCTGACTCTAGTGCCGGTGCTCTATCCACTACGCCACCTAGCTGCCCCAAGTCATTGCATTCTCACTCGAACATAGCCAGGCAAGAAAGAAAAATGAATTACTCTCTTTGGTAGTCTTTTGTATGCATGCTTAGTTTACCTCAGAATCCAGCCGTAAACCTTTTCTCACCATGTAGTAACTGGACCAGAAACAGTCATAGAATAACTATAAGTTCTCTACAGCAGAAGCCCTCCATTATGAATGCCCAGAAGCAATCTCACCAAGCTACCTCATTGGCCAATTCTCCATTACAATAGGGTTCTCTCTTTGTGTTGTGGATTCAGCTGTACTTGCACTATCACAGGTGCATAATGCCTCACTTTTTTTTTTTTTTGAGAATTAGTGTAGATTGAGGGAAAAATTAGTACACTATCTTGGGTTAGTCATGTGACTTGGAAGTCTTACTATTGTTACTTACTGTTGTTGTTGTTGATGATGATGATGATGATGAGGTGACAGTTTTAGCCCCTAGGACAGCATTAGAGTAATATTCCTAGTTCCTCAGAGGCCCATTTACTAACAGTTGACTGTTCCTATGGCTCCACTTACCATCCCTGAGATTCCTCAGAATGAAACTGCTTTCCCTGATCACCACTCCCTTTTTCATGCCATCACCCCTTATTAGAACATAAACTCTTTGAGCTCAAGGACCATCTTACTTTTCTGTTTGTATCCATGATGGGTGATTCATAAATTATTTTTCATTCTTTTATGTTATAAAAAATTTTGAAATTCCACAAACTTGGGTTTGCATGGCAGGTATTTCAACGCTCAGCCCTTCCCTCCTTGCCCCTGCCTAACATGGGAGTTGCTACTCTCTTAGGCTCAGGAGGCACAGGGGATTTCCCTTAATTCAGGGCTGATCTTGAACTTGAATGGTGCAGGTAGAAAACGAGAGGGAGTGTCTTCCCAGGAACTGCATGTAACGCCTATGTCTGTCTAGTCGGACGCTCAAGGCAAAATGGAACGGCCTCCAACAGCTGAAATCCACCTAGCATCATGTACTAGGGTGAAACTGTAAGTGGGTAAACATAGCTGTTAAAGCTGGTGCTCATGCATCCCTAGAGATGGCCTTATAAGATAAAGATTTATATTCACTTTGGAAATTGGAGTGTGCATTCACTGCCAGTTCAAGATTCTCCCATCTCCTCGAGCCCAGAGCCACGG
The DNA here is from genome assembly GCF_900497805.2 of Vombatus ursinus. Classification (NCBI taxonomy): domain Eukaryota; kingdom Metazoa; phylum Chordata; class Mammalia; order Diprotodontia; family Vombatidae; genus Vombatus; species Vombatus ursinus. The sequence goes on along the minus strand of NW_020954563.1, from coordinate 4,566,906 downwards.
CTCCTGGGGGAGTGGACACAGCTTCACCTTCTCAATATTTGGAGGTGAGACATAGCTCTCACCCTTCAGGGTGTGCGTAGTGAAATTCAGGGCAATTCTCTCTAAAATGGAAAGAAGATGAGGCTGCTAGGCAGTACCACACAAGACACAAAGATTCTGTGGACAGGAAATAGCCGACTTTGATGACCTTTGGAGAAATCTCTGAAACAGGTCAAAAGAGGGAGTTGGGATGGATGTTTATTTTTTAGATGAATGGGAAAGAAAAAGCAACAATAAACTTTCACTTAGACTGATTTTGCTCCAAAAGACCCTGCAAAAAATAGAAATTGCATGAGAGAAGGGACAATTTCCCTTCTCCCTCCCCTCCCCTCCCCTCCCCTTTCCTTCCCTTTTCTTCTCTCCTGTCTTCATATCCCCAGACCATAACAAAATCATGCACTTTTTTTTTTTCAGTCCAGACCTGTGATTTTAATGGTGCGGAGAACTCCCGGGATGGAAACTCCCTTTACTGGTGCATATGGTTCTCCACCTCGTCTCTAACTTAAAATATTGGAAGTGGACCACCCGGCTCCATATTGCCTCTCACCTCACATAGCATTATAGGAGCATAGACTTGGAAGGAACCTCAGAAGTCATCTAGTCCAACTTTCTTATTTTACAGATGAAAAAACTGAGGTCCGGGAAAGGCGAGTAACTTGGTCCAGGTCATACAAGTAGTAAGTAGTGGAGCCAACATTTGAACTCGGGTCATCTGACTCTAAATTTGACCCTCTTTCCATCACACCAGGCTGTCTACTGTACTTAGTAGTTGCTTAATAAACATTTGTTAAATTGAATTAAAGGCTGTGGTGTGTCAGTCATATTGCTGCAATAGGTTAGGTGAGGTCATCCTGCACCAAAGTGAGCAGCACCCATTCCTGAACTCAGTGTGTGTGTGTGTGTGTGTGTGTGTGTGTATGTGTGTGTGTGTTTGTGATGATCAGAATGAGTGAGGTAGGGCAGCCCCTTCTGCATACACTGCCACTCCATGCTGGCGTCAGTTTAGGAAAAAAAATATCCTTTGGTATATGTCTCTCTTCACCTTGGAGGAGATAATTAACATTGGAGTGAATTCTGGGCAGAGGTGACCTGGCTGAGGTTGATTAAGTCCATCATAACCTCTCCTCTCAGTAAGTAGCCTGGCCTCAGGACTCTACCAACTTCCACCTTGACCACCAGGCAGGAACAAGGACTGGACATCTGCTCTATTGGGCACACATCACTTCCCTCCAATCTCTCTAGCCTCATTTATCCTCATAATAACCCTCATAATAAAAATAGAAATTACTATCCCCATTTTACAGTTAAGGAAACTGAGACAGACAGAGGGGAAGGGACTTACTCAGGGCCACATGGCTTTGACCTTCCAGATTGCAGGCCCAGTGCTCTATCCAATGTGTCACCCAGCCGACCTGACCTTTTTCTCAGGGATACCTTTGCTGCCATGAAAGGCATAATTCAATTTCCTATTCCTGTGCTTCTGAGTTGGGAGACCAAAGTTACCTTGCCTGACCACTACTCTCCCTGATACCCATCCATGTCATCCTTTCCTCTCTGGTGACCAAATCCTCTTCCCTTTGCTGCCTTCACTGCTCTAGAAGCCCCGTCCTATTGAGGACAAATTGCCCTTTCTATTAGACCTGTGACTTCTCCCCAGAAATTCCTTTGCATATAATTTTTGTTTAGTTCTGTATAAATCCCCCACCCCACCCCCATAGAAAATAAATCTTCCTGAGGGCAAGAACTGTTACATTTTGTCTTTGATTTCCCATTGCCTAGCACAGTGCTGGGCATTTATTAGGTGCTTAATTAATGCTTGTTGAACTGAACTTCATAGAGACCCATGATACCCATTGAATGTGAGAATAGTAGAGTGCAAAGGGTCAGGTTTGTGTCCGCCAATGCAGGCAATGGCACATTGGTGATTGTGGAAAGAGAGCACACTTGTCCAACATGTGTAGAGTACATTGAGAAGAGGCTGAGGCAGGAATCCACAGAGCTGAGGACAAAGTGTGCAGATAGGAGGTGAAGGCAAAGAGCCCAGGGTTGGAAAAGAGAATGATGGGCTGCTGAGAGTTCTTGGCCCATGCTCTTTAGGGGAAGAAGAGGCAAAAAGGAACTGGGAACCAAAAATAGAGGAAGAGGAGAGTCAAATGCACTTGGGGAATTTGGAAGTCACACAGGGTGCGCAACTGAGCAGGCAGTTTCTGGTGCCAACTTTCCTGGGCTTTGGTCATGTGAAGCTCCCACCAACAGGGTGGGTGGTCCTGCTGATGGCCAAACTTTTTATGGGCTCATGGAACAAAAAGGGCAAACTCCATTAAGAGGCAGCTCGGATATCTGCCACCAGAGGAGACATTGTCAGTGTGGAATCCTGCTTCTACAGTTGAATGTATTTGTTTCTGGGTTAAAGAGGCAGGAGACAACAATAATTGGGCATGTGCTTTGCTTCTTCTTTGTCTCTGGTGAAAAGCTGAGAAGGGAGCTCTTGGCACAGTAGACACTCGGTTCCTAAGCAGAAGGGGTCAGCCTCTTAGAGATGGTGATAACCACGGTGGAAGGATGATGGAGGCCAGGACTGAAAGAGGAAACCAAGACACGTTTTAGTCAAAGATAACTCTAAGGAAGGCCTTAGCCATAGAAACAGAAAATAGTGTTTAGAGAATCTGGGCATTAAAGAAATCTTGAAGAAGCTGTAGAAAATAGAATAATGGTGTAACCTATATCAGATTGCTTGCTGTTTTGCAGAGGAAGGAGGGGAGAAGGAGGGCGAAAAATCTAAAACAAAAAAAGAATGTTGAAAATTGTCTTTACGTGTAATTGGGAAAAAATAAAATACTGTTTTTAAAAAAGGAGAAAAAGAAAATAGAATAAGGATCACAAAATGTTCAAATTAGAAGTGACCATGGAGATCATTAGCCCAACTTCATCAATCTATGGAAGAAGAAATTGAGTCCTAGAGTGAAAGGAAAATGTCAAGGCCTCAGGAGTGGTAAAGAGCAGAGCCAGGATTCTAACTCAAGTCTTCTGGTTTCAGATCCAGTGATGTCTCTTCTGTTAAAGGGATTCTTAATTTGGGGTCCATGGATCCCTTTGGGGGTTTGTGAACTTGGATGGAAAAAAGAAATGACATCTTTATTTTTACTAACCTCTAATTGAGATTAATATTTCCTCCTATTATTTAATAAACACCATTCTGAAAAGGTATCCATAAGCTTTGCCAGATTTCCAGAAGGGTCCATGACATAAAGAAGGTCCAGAACTTGGGCACTCTGCTAGCTTGCCTTTCTATTCCACACAAGGATCAGGACAAAACAGAGGTGATGTGAGCACTCTCTGATGTGAAAAACTTCTCGTTAAAGACAAAATAACATTAAATTGGGATTTTATAGAATTTTCTTAAGGTATTCACCACAATCTGTCTTCTCCTGTAATTGTTTGTATGCACATCTTCTCTCCCTTGACAAGTTTGGGGGCAGGGATCTCTTTTACCTATATTTTCAATTCCTGCCTGCCCCCAAACAACTAGTGTAGAGCCTTGCGCATACTATGTGCTTAATAAATGAATAAATGATATATATTGTTTGAAGGAATATATAAGTTTTATGGTAGGAAAATAATAATTAATATGCAAATATTTTAAAAGATGTTTTAATTTTCTTTTGTTGTTAGTCATCAACACACATAAATAATTTCTATATTCAAAAAAGACTAAGAAATATTTTTAAAAAAACCATTTACTCATGAGAAAATACCTTAGAGAAGAATATTTGTCAAAATGCTTTGAAAGGTGTGTATATATGCAAGCCCTTCTATGGCCAGAGAGAGTGAGCATTACCCCAAGTGAATGGGTTTCTCCCTTTCCATTAGAAGTAGAAGGATTAATTGACCCTGGCCCATAGGCTTTGGCTCATAGAGAGGTGGAGCTAGGAGGGACCTTAATGATCATCCACCCCAATCCCCCATTTTACACATGAAAAATCGGGGCCCAGAGTGGAGGAAAAGTCTCATTCAAGGTTACATAGATAATAAATAGTAGAATCAGGATTCAAACCCTGGCTCCCGATCTTTGGTTCTTTTTTATCTTTGAGTCCCAGCTAAGCTGTCACCTCCTCTTGTAGGCCTTCCTGGATGCACAGAGCTGTAAGCGCACTCTCTGTCTCTGTGTCTCTGTCTCTGGGTCTCTGTGTCTCTTTCTCTCTCTCTCTCTCTCTCTCTCTCTCTCTCTCTCTCTCTCTCTCTCCCTCTCTCTCACTCTGCATTCTCTGACTCAATCTCTAAAGGCCTTTGCTTGCCATTGTTTTTCTTCACTAGGGAAGTCCTGGGGCAATGAATGCCCCAGGGTAGTTGGGTTCCCTGTTGGCGGAAGGCAGCTTCCTCTTCCCTGAGCTAGCAGCTGGCTGGAAGTACTGGGGCCCAGGAAGACCTAGCCCCAGACTGACAGCAGCCTGACCAGGGCCAATGTATGGGGGTTTCCCTTTGGGGGGAAAGGAAATTCATTTCTCAATAGGATTAACTGCTGTTGTCGTGTGGCAAGTTCTAATGCCCGATTCTTGTTTATGTCTATTTTTAACCCAAATCTCCTCGGCATTAAGCCTTACACTCAATGATGGTGATATGTTACTTAGAGGATTACTACCAGATCAGCTGATAGGGCCTGACATAAACTTGGCAGTTTTGTGGAATCCCTAGTTCTTGGGAGCTTAATTGTTTTATTTCTAAACAGCCACCGATGGAGCAGTCCAATTCTCTGCAGGCAGCTGGGAGGGTCGGAGTACAGGCAGAAAAGCCTCCTGCATCCTGCTAGCTTTCAATGGAACTGGGAATGAACTCCCCCAAAGCTAACAGGGGCTCAGCCCCAAGAAGCCGTGGGTGGAGAAGGCAGCTCAGCCCAGCACCCTCCTCGGGGCCCTGGATGTCCCTGCCTTGCTAGGTGGAGCCTCTGGAGTTGGGGGCAGCAAAGACAACCTCCTCCCCTAGCCCCAGCCCCAGCCCCAGCCCCAGCCCCAGCCACACACACAGAGCAGGAGGTTGGCAGCTGACATTTACAAATCACTTTCACTAACTCTAATTCATTATTTGAGTTGTGCTTCACAAATGGCCCTTTGAGGTAGTTCCTCAGGTCATTTATCACCGTTTCACATGTGAGGAAACTGAGGCACAGAGAGATCCAGTGATTTGTCTAGGATCACATAGGCAAGAGGTGTCAGAAGTGGGATTCAAACTCAGGTCTGACTCCCAGCCTACCATTCCATCTACTCCATGCATACGCATATATATCATGTATTATATATAAACATAGCACACATATACATGTAGATATATCGCATATGTAGATATATTTGACTAAATCACATACATACATCATGCATTGTATAAAAATACATCACACACTACACATGTGTTATATGTGATACATTACACATGTACACATACAATTCACTACATGTGAATATATCTAATTTGTACATATATCATGTATTATATGTGACCATATCGCATATATCATGTGTTACATATAAATATATGAATATGTACATATATCTTGTATTACATATGACTATACCATGTATTATATGTGGATGTATCACACATGTACATATATCATGTATGTATTGTGTATTTATATTATCTGTGACTATACCTATATATCATCTATATCTATGTTCTTTATCCCTATTCCACTTTTCTATATTCATATCTGTTTCTACAACTACCTTTATTTCTACATCTCTGTATTTCTGTGTCTATATCCATGTCAACAACTATATCTATATTGACTTGAGGTTAGGTATATTCAATTTCGTTTATAGATGGGAAATTAAGGCAGAGAAGTATAAATATTTATGTATAAGGGATGAGTGTTTTTATGCATGGGTATGTGAAGTCTCAGAGTGAGTGGGTACCTGAGTGAATATTTGTGTAATAATAATCATAGCAATTTAAATTTGCAGAATAATGCTTTAAGATTTGTAAGGCACTTTAGTTTTTACCTACATTACCTCATTTGATGCTTGTAATAACCTGTGAGGCAAGTGTTGAGCTACTGTTATCCCCATTTTACAGATAAGAAAATTGAGCTCATAATTTCTCAAGGTTAAGGCACACAGGTAGTGTTAAAGGACACTAGGATGACACAGGTAGTGTCTGAGGCAGGGATGTCTATTAAAAGTGTGAATTCTCAGTGCAGATATGTGTAAGTGCATGCATGCATGTGCATGTGCGTGTGTGTGTGTGTGTGTGTGTGTGTGTGTATCAGATGTTTGTGAGATGGAAGGTGGTGATGCTCAAATGTCAGAGTGTGTTAGTTTCAGAGGGTGGATTTCAAGGATAGATTTTGTTGTGGTTGTTCATTTCAGTCATTTCTGACTCTCCATGACCCCATTTAGGGTTTTCTTGGCAAAGATACTGGATTGATTTACCATTTCCTTCTCCAGCTCATTTTACTGATGAGGAAATTGAGGCAAACAGTGTTAAATGACTTGCCTAGGGTCACACAGCTAGTGAGTGTCTGAGGCCACATTTGAACTCAAGTCTTCCTGACTCCAGGCCTGGCAGTGTATCCACTGAGCCACCTAGCTGCTCTTTCAGGGATAGAGGAGACAGACAATCTTTTGTTGTGTTTTAGAGCAAATAGTAACAAATGGTAAGAATGGTAACAAAAACTCTCATTTCTGTGGTACCTTAAGGTCTGCAAAGTTCATTACAAAAACCATATGAGGTAAGTAAGCAGCGTATTATTATCCCCCATTTTTTATATGGGGGCATGGGGTGCGGAGGGGTCACTTGACTTCTCTAGGGTCACACAGCCAGCAAGTGTCATTGCTAAGATCTGAACTTAGATCTCTTTATTCCAAGTCCAGTGCCAAGGGGTAGAGGACTTAGGAAATGGTTTGGATTTCACAGAATCGTAGTTGGAGAGCTGGAAGGAAGCCATCTAGCTCAACACTTCTAACTTTACATTTGAGGAAACTGAACCCTAGGGGGTTATTACTTTTCCAAGGTTACACGGGGAATAATCATTGGAGGTGAAATTTGAACTCGACTCCCTTCATTCCAGAGGTAGTGCTCTGCCCTCTGTGTACTCTCTGATGGTTTCAGGACACTCTGCCACCATCCCAGGTTTCACATGGCTTTCCCAGGGCCCAGTGTTTTCAGTTCCAGCTATGTTAACTGATAAGACAACAGCCATTCTTGCCTGGTTCTGATTCTTTCCTTGCTCCAGTTATCTTGGTCTCCCACACAAGGCCTGGGAGATGGCTAAAGGGAGGGAGGGTCACAAGAAAACACAGGTCAGAAGCATGCTGGATCTTGACCACAATCCCCTTGCCCCCAGACTTTCTGCCCCAGTGGCCACTAAAGTTTGCTCAGAAAGGGTAGATTACCTCTTTCCTCCCCTGGTTATGTGAGGAAAAGAGCTCTCAGTCTGACATTGTTTTGCAAGGCTTCAACAGATTTAAAATAAAGCAAGTTGGAGGTCATCTGACATTTTCCAAGTCCCTCATTTTACAGATGAGGGAACTGAGGCCAGGAGAGGTTAAATGACTTGCCCAAAGTAATTTGGGGAGTTAGTGGCAGTGCTGGGATTCAAACCCACATGTTATGATTTCAGGTCTAGGATTCCTTCCATTGCCCCACAGCCTTCATCAATAACCTGGAATGATGGAGTTTCAGTCATGAGATGAGGCACATATACCTGGTTGGGTTATACCCCTTGAGTCATAGAACCATAGACTGAGAGCTAAGAGACCTTAAAGGCCATTTAGTCGAACTTTCTCATTTTACAGATTAGGAAACTGAGGCCCAGACTGATTAAGTCTTTTATGGGTGCAAAAATAATTTATCCCAACCCCTTTATAAATTATTATTTCTCAGCACAGTAGTGCCCCTTCCCTCCTTCTGCTCTCAGCTACTCCTTTAGATGCCAATAGCAGACACACTTCAGTCCCATTCAGTTGTAATGGCAACACTAGGAGTGCCCCAAGAAGGGTGCATGGACGGTGTGGGGCATACCTGGGACCTCTGGTGCTCTAGAATGATCTAGAATCACTGGTGGAGAATGAGGGTAGTGCAGTGCTTGCTTTACCTGTACTGCCAGCAGGTAGCCCACCTCGTTCTCTCCCAAAGCCGTTTACCATCTGATTCCAGCTTATCTTTCCAGACTGATTCCGTGTAGCTCCTCACACGAGCATTCTACATTCCAGACAAGCTCTCCTACCTGGGGAATCTCTGCACAGGACATACCATCTCCCACCTCCCTTCCTTTGGTGTTGGGGCAGAGCTGGCATCTAGGGCAAGCTGTGGGTCAGAGTAATCAATCAATCATTCAACCAACCAGCCAATACTTATTAAGCACTTATTATGTTCCACACACTGGATTAAGTGCTGGGAATACAAAGACAACATTGAAATAGTCATTGTGTTCAAGGAATGTAACCCTTGGGGAGACAACATGTGTAGATATAGATACGTTCAAGATACATACAAAATGGATGCAAGTTAGAGGAACTAGCTAGCTGAGGGGACTTGGAGGGATCTTTTGCAGAAGTTGGGAATTGAAGAGCTGAGTATTAAAGGAAGCCAAGCATTATAAGAGGCAGAAATGAGAAGGAAAGGAATTCCAGGTGAAGGGATGGGGAGGGGGGACAGGATAGCCAGTACAAAAGTCTAGAGTTGGGAGATGGAGCCTGGTGCGTGAGGGCCAAGAAGACCCATATGATTAGACTGGAGAAAGGAGTGATGTGTAAAACACTTGATCTGTTTGTGAGTTACGTGCAAAAAGACCGGAAGATTTTGAAGAACTTTACATTCAAAACAGAGGAGAAGGTAAGCAGGGAAGGGCAGGGCAGCCTGAGGCCTCAGGTTTGAGGGTGTAACATCTGAGACCCAAGCTACAGCCGGAGGCACCTGGTACAGTGTGTCAAGGTAAGCCACCTTACTAGCCTGCACTGCCAGGGGCCTCTCATAAACACAGGCACATAAAAATCATGGAAAAGTCTGAAACAATGCAAGTGTCTGACTTCACTGAGGTAATTCCTTTTAATGCTGTTTCAAATATAAGATGTTATTTACATGTAAATTGTCCGCACTTCACCTGCAAGGATCAGAACGAATTTGTTGTCTGCTGCTCAGCTATGGCAAAGGGGGAAGGGGAGAAGGGGAGGGGAGGGGAGAAAAGCCACCCCCTATCCTGCACCACCCCTCCCTCTCCAGCTACCCTTCCTTTCCTGCTAAGCCCACAAACACACACACACACACACACACACACACACAAACACTGAACCCTGAGATTGGAAAAAGTCTTGACTGAGGTGGCGAGAAGTAGGTGAGAAAATTAGGTGTGAATGAATGGAGAAAGGAGATAATTAGAGGTTCCCACTCCTGCTCAGGACTCCCCTGGCTCCGATTATATTTCTGGGAAAAGAGACAAAAAAACAATTTTCCGAAGTGGGAGAGCTAACCCTTGCTTTGAATTGTATGAGGGAGAGGGCTGGGAGAGAAGTGAGTATGTGAATGTGCCCTCCTCTCCACGACTATTTTTCTCTCATCATTTTCTTATTCCTTCTCCTTTCTCCTCTCTGACTCCCACTTTCACTCTGGGTCTGCTCACAGATTATTCTGTCTTAGGTGGTGGGGCCATTTTATCCTGTGGTATCACGTCACACTCCGGAGGGAGTTGTCATTTCATTGAAAACAATCCTCTCCTTCTCACACCATCCTAAAAGAAAACATTCCTTGATCTAGGATCTATTCACTTTTGACTTGGAGCTCTCTCTCTCTTTCTCTCTCCCTCACTCTCCCTATCCCTCTCTTCCTCTCTCTCTCCTTCCTCTCTCCCTCCCTCCCCTCCTCCACTCCTTCTCCCCTCTCTCCTTTTTTCTTTCTTTCTTTCTTTCTTTCTTTCTTTCTTTCTTTCTTTCTTTCTTTCTTTCTTTCTTTCTTTCTTTCTTTCTTTCTTTCTTTCTTTCTTTCTCCTTTCCTGTCTTTCTTCCATTCTTTTTCTCCCTCTTTCTCTTTCTCTTTCTTTTTCTCCTTCCTTCCTCTTTTAGAAATCTGTCTTCAGAAGCTCTAACCCAGTTGTGTAGGGAGAAAAGCAATAGATTTGGAATCAGAAGATAAGGGCTTCAAAACTGGCTCCAATACTAACTACCAACATGTCTTTGGACAATTCACTTCACTCACTGGGCCTGAGTTCAGTCATCTGCAAAATGAAAGAGATTGCACCTCCCAAAGTCCTGCTAGTTCTAAATAAATCTAGGATCCAGTAGATTGTAAACTCCATGAGAGCAGGAGCTCTTTTAGTTTTGTCTTTGTATCCCCAATGTCTAGTACACAGCAGGTACTTAATAAATACTTCTTAAATTCCACTCAGATGAATCCTGTCTTTTCATATTCACCTGCTTTCACAAGCAGCTTCCAGAGGGCTACTGGAGATGTCCTAAAAAGCACCATCTCATCCAAAAGTTCCTAAGCTTTCTTGTGTTATGGGCCCTCTGGCAGTCTGGTGAAGCCCCTTGACCCTTTCTCAGAATGATGTTTTCAAATGCACAAAATAAAAAAAAGCCCACAACATTGAATTATAAAGGAAACCAAGGGTTAGTGAAAATAAAGATGAAATTTTTCCCTATCCAGACTCTCTGAAATATACCTATGTACCTAGGGCCCTAAAAACCCCAGATCTAAAGTGAAGTTAGTTTACTGAATAGCAGAATATGCTTGGGTCTTGTCCTGGAACCAGGCCTTCTTTCTTGGTCCCAAACTCCAATTTCTTGACTCACATTTCCAGCTGCATCCATGACCCTCACTGCAATGGTGAAGGAAGGACTCATGACTGAGGGTGGCTGGGGTAGGCAGTCTGAAGGACTCACTCACATACCCCTATATAGGGTATGTTCCTGGTTCAGTGAGTTCCTTTTATGAAGTCGACATTTACATCCACCCACAGGCAGACATAATTTGGGGTAGTGGAAAGAGCCCTGAACTCAACAGTTTTTAGTTCCTGCTCTTTCTGGAATTGTTGGCAAATTATTTAAATTCTCTGTTTTTTTCCCTCCCATCTGTAAATAGGGTCATGGTAATACCCTGCCTGTGTGTTGTGAAGATTGAGGGAGATACTGGGTATACAAGCACTTTGCAAATTGTAAAATTGTATAGTAGGTGTTATAGACATTTTCTGTTCTCTTGGAAGTATCCTTTGAGCAGGCTTGGGGTAGGGGGGCTGTCATAATAACAGCTCACATTTACATATAGCTCCTTACAATGTACAAAATACCCATCCCTCAAGGAAACCTTGTGAAGCAGGTAGTACAAGTGTGGTTATGCCAGTTTTAGAGATGAGAAACTGAGGTTCAGAAAAAGGAAGTGATGTGCCCATGATGGTGACATGGCTGGTAGATAATGGTGTCAGAAGACTTGGGTTTCAATCCCAGAGCCAAGTTTATGCTCCTGTTATTTTTTAAAAGTCTCTCTGTCTCCATCACGATCCACTATCTCTTTTTAGCTTCATAACAACTCTGTGAAGTAAATTGTGCAAATATTATTATTCCCATTTTACAGATGAAGACACTGAGGTTAAGGGAAGTTCAATGATCAGTGTTCTTTCCACCACACCAAACTGCCTCTCTGTTTGCCCCCATCTCTACCTACAACCTCAAGGACTGTATTCTAGGGGATTGACTCTTGCCTTCCTTATTTCTCTGTAGCAAGTGAATGAATAAATGAAAAAAAATTATTAAGCACTGTGTGCTAAGCTCTGGAGATTCAATAGATGTGATAGCTATATTTTATCTTCTTCTGCCATAAATGTGGGGTAGTTGACCATTTTGCTTTTTCAAAAGTAGATTAGACAAATTCATACAATAATATTCAACAAACATTTTTAGTTTCCTACTCTTCAGAGCACTGTGCTAGGTGGTAGGGGATCTTAGCAGATAATCCTGTATCTTCCTGAAGTTCACAATCTAGTAAGAAAACAAGACCCAAATGATCATAACTATAAAAAATGGCTATTTGATTTATGAGGGGATCTGTCATTACTGACTAGAGCAGATCAGATCTGTTTATGATTTTTGAGAATATGGCAATCCAACCAAAATGGCACCTTTAGTTCAGTTGGGGGTGAGGTGCGAAAGACCTTGAGACACTTCTGGAGAGGTTTCCATAGGGAAGGTGGGGGTAGAGCTAGGGAGGAGCTCACTAATCCTTCTGTTGAAGGACTAAAAATGCTTTTACCACCTTCTAAATTCAGGACCCTGGGACAAAGCCTTGGTTGTCTAGTCCTTAACAACACTGAGGAGGGGGAGTGGTTAGGATTAGAGAAATTATGTCAAAAACAAATCAAGTCAACAAGCATTTGTTAAACATTATTTGCCATGTAGGTGGCATTTGAGTTTCATCTTTTAAAAATAGATAGGAAACAGGTGAAGTGGAATGGTATCCTAGGCATCGGGACGTTAACATCGGCAAAAGTATGGTGGTTGGAGGATACAGGGTGCTTTCAGAAAATAGAAGTCACACTGATCACAAAAGAAGACCAAGCATCTTTCAAAAGCACAACAACCACACAGCCACGTGGCCTCTCCAAGAGATGTTGCCATATTGTGATTGGGAACTATAGCCATTCAGGCTTCAGTGAGGAGAATCAGGGTTCAGCCAGCACTGCAACACCTTAAGGTATTGATATCCGGGGGGTATGAGTGAACAGTGACCTTTCCAGTGCAATTTGGGGTCAAGCTAACCTCTTTCATGCATCAAGTAGTACTTGCAATTTACAAAAGTAAATAGAAAACCCAAAAAAGTTAGTGAGGAGTAGAAGCCAAATATAGGCATGTAAGCAAGGATGGTATAGATGGAGGCAACTGCAAGGACAGCAATCCCATCTTAAGCTCTTTAAGGTTTGCAAAACACTTTTCCCCCAACAACCTCTGCAGGGGTAGTACAAGTATCACCCCCATTTTATAGTGTTCTGCATATAATAGATTCTTAACAAATGTTTGTTGAATTTGAACTTTGATTGGATACAAAGGCTAAGAGCTCTGTTGGATAACTAGGATGAACTAACCAAGCTGAACAGAAAGATGAATTGAAATCCTTCTGATAGCATTTATTAAACCTTATTATATGCAAGAGATTATTCTAAGCACTGTCCTGAGGATAACACAGCTGATGTTAGAGTGAAAGAAAAAGGGAAAGAATTACAATTAAACAACAACATTACTTGGACTGGACCTGTGATTTCAATAGTGAAGAGAACTACTGAGGAAATTCTTTTTCATTTACCAGTGCATATTTGCAACTGTTTTACAACTTTAAAGTTTTTGAGAGTTCCCCGAAGAACTGAGAGATTAAGTGACTAACTCAAGGTCACATAGCCAATATGTGTCGGAGGTGGGATTTCAACCCAAGTCCTTCTGGAACTAAGGTCTGACCTGTCACATTATATACCCACTGCTTTTCCATGGGATTAGAGAAACAAACAGATTTGGTTTAGCCACCTCTGACTCAAGGTCTTTCTCACCTCACCCCCAAGTGAACTGAAGGTGCCATTTTGGTTGACTTGCCATGGTTTCAAAAATTATAAACAGATCTTATCTGCCCTCCTTACCTCACCCTCTAGTCAATAATGACCTTTCCCCTCATAAATACCAACTCAAAGGATCCCCCTCCAACAATAATAATAGTTAGCATTTATATAGCACTTAAAGTTGGCAAAGTGTTTTACAAATATTATCTCAATATCTGCCAGAATTATACAAGACTCCTTGAAAGACATAGCAACAAAGATACTTTGTTCTACTTGCCCATGACTATTAATATCACGAGTCATCAAACAGGGAGCTGCATGCTTGCTGAAGGTGGCTACCACCATTTTGGAGGATGTTCAAGGCAGAATCCAAATGGAAGAGGATTTCCTTTCTATCAAGGGTTCTTGACTTGGGGTCCATGAATAGATTTCAGGAATCTATTTAGTTGAGCAAAACACTGGATCTGGAACCAGAAGACCTTCATCCAAATTTGCCTCTGACACTACCTTTGACCTTGGGCACAAAGTCTTTCAATTTCACTTTCCTCATTTGTAAAATGAGGTAGTTGGACTCAATGGCCTTTGAGGACTTCTTCCAGACCTAAATCGATGGTCCTATGATTGTAAAAGGAAAATAATAATGACATAATAATAATAATAACAATAATAATACTTGCTCATGAAAGAATACAAATGCTAAAAAATTGAGGCAAAACATGATTCAAGATGCTCTTGCAATAGAGAGGCGTATGAAGAATCATGGTGTTTAGAGATGGATGAGATTATAGAAGCCATTGATGCCAACTCTCTCATTTTACACATGATGAAATCGAGGGTGCTCTTCTCTTCTTGGCTTTTTTCAAGTCTTTTCCATTTTATTGTGCACTGTGTCAGGGACTGTAGTGTTACAATTCAAATTTGGTGACTTCACAGTCATATGGCTTGTGAAAAGAGTTTATGATATACATACATTTTTACAGAGCTTTTTCATTTTCATCTGTTTGTTGCCTTCCTTCTAATTATGTCTTTAAATGTGCATGATATGAATTTGCTTTGTTGGGTCTCTTGCCAAGATTTCTGTAAACTTGTTTTTCTTCCATTTTTTTCTCATTGTTTTATGAGGTGATACTGCTCATGATCCTTCTCTGCACTATTTTACCAATCAGCAAACAGAGAGGGAATTCACACTGGAGGCTACATAATTCTGAGGGCATCAAGGGATCAGTTTACAAGGTATCAGCATTTGTATATTATATTATATTATTTTATGTAATGTTATGTTATGTTACGTTACATTATGTTATGTTATGTTATATTATGTTATCTTATGTTATGTTATACTATGTTATATTATATTACATTATGTTACATTACATTATATTATATTGTATTGTATTGTATTATATTATATTTAGCTTTAAGATTTTCAAATCATTTGCAAATATTATCTCATTTGATCCTCACAACAACCCTGTGAGGTAGGTGCTACTATTATACTCATTTTCCATATGAGAAAACAGAGGTTAAGTGAATTGACCAGGTCTACATAGCTACTAAGTGTCAGAAGATGGATTTGAACTCAAGTCTTCCTAATTCCTGGTGCAGTGCTTTCTAACTACTGTGCAACCTAGCTGTCTCCCAGAAAAAGAGGAGACTTGGGGGAATAAACTCATACCTTTTAATCCTTTGTTTAGATGCTCATCACTCAATGTAATAACCACTTATTTTCAGTTGTGTGTAGGACACTTACTTTGGACTAAGGGAGACTTCAAAGTTAGATAAGAAACAACATGCCCTCATAGACCTTGCGATCTTACAGGCAAATATGACAAACACAAATGACTACACAACAAAATAATGCAGACTTCACTACTACACCTTAAGTCCACAACTTTACCATCACAACATAAGCCGAAAAATATGGAGAATTAAAAAAAAGATATGGAGAACAGAAGATTCCACTATGCTTTAAAAAACATTTGTTTATTAAAACAGAGATTTTATTTAGCAGAACAAAATACTACCTCAAAGGCTCCCCCTCCAACAATAATAATAGCTATCACTTATATAGTGTTTTAAAATTGGTAAAACGCTTTACAAATATTATCTCAATTTTTGCCAGAATTATACAAGATTCCTGGAAAGATGTAGCAGCAAAGATATGTTCTACTTGCCCATGACTGTTAATATCAAATGAGTCATAAAATAGGGAGCTAGGGGCAGCTAGGTGGCACAGTGGATAGAGCACTGGCCCTAGAGTCAGGAGGACCTGAATTCAAATCTGACATTAGACATTTACTTATTGTGGGACCCTGGGTAAATGACTTAACCCTGCTTGCTTCCAAATAAAATAAAACAGAGAGCTATATGCTTGCCAAAAGTGGCTGCCAGAATCTTGGAGCATGTTCAGAGTAGAGTCTAAACGGAAGAGGATTCCCCTTAGATCAAGGGTTCTTAACCTGTGATCCATGAACAGATTTCAGTGGTCTATGAACTAGGGTGGGGACTAACTTAGATCTTTATTTTTATTAACTTCTTACTGATGTCTAGCATTTCCTTTGATTGTGAATGTAGCAACAAAATGTGATTCTGAAAAGAAGTAGCCTTCACCAGACTGCCAAGGTGGTCCAGGATAATGAAAAGCTGAAAAACTGCTGCTTTAGGTGGTGGGGTCCACCAGATGCTTCTCTTTGTAGATGCCATTGCATGGATTAAATGAAACCTCAGAATGCCAGAGTCCCTTCAATGAGTTCCATAATGGATCAAAAGCCAATCTATACAAGAAGAAAAAAATAAATAAAGAATATCTATTTTTTAGACACACTCTCTTTCCATATATATATATATATATATATATATACACATACATATACACACATATTTTGTCTGTGTATATATATATATATACACATACATACATAGGCACCATACATATATATACCATATATACATATACATACACACATACATAGACATACACACATAATTATATATATGTATATGTGTGTCTATATATATATGTATATATGATAGAGAGCCCATAGATTGAGTCTATCAGTACAGCTCTCCTGAACAGACTTTGTGACTGGACCATGACCTAGACTCAGAATTGACCAGATGGAGGATAACAGACTTGATTTTTTTGGGAAGGCATACAATGTTTGTAACAGGCCCAAATTTCTTTCTGAAATGCCAGCCCGTCTTTAGAACATCCACATTTTTCCAGTGATATATTTTTATTAATCATGGAGGATTATAGTCTCCAAACAGATAAAATTAATGGTTTCCCCAAGTACAATGGAGAAGTACATGGTGTGAGTAGCCTGCAACACATTCCATGTTATTAGTGAAGCACAGGGCAGGAAAACTAGTGAAATGATGTTACCAAATATATCAAGTGGCAGTTTTTAGATTTAAGAACTAATTATTCCTTTTTCACAACTTAAGGGGTTACTCAGAGAGTTTAAATGGGGGCAAGAGTGACTTCCTTCTTCTTTAACTCTGCCTAAAACCCAGTCCAGACCCTTACACTCATTTCAATGAACATCTCATGTCATCTGTGTGAAGAACACTTCACTTTGGACTTGGAGAGATGCTAAGGTTAGATCAGAGGCCATCATTGCCTTCATGGAGTTTACAGTCTGGTAGAGGGATGTTGAAGTGGGGAAAGGTCTTTATTGACTAGGGGTGGTGCTTAGGGAAAGTTTTCTGAAGGACGAAGCATTTGAGTTGGGGTTTAAAGGAGAGGATTCAAAGGGGTGGGATTGGAGAAAAAGTTAGTTCAAGCCTAAAGAATAGCATAAGCAAACAAGCAAAAGAATACATGGTATACCCTGGGGAACAACAAGTCGCTTAGCTGGACCATAGACTATGAGCACAGAAGTAGGATGAGATAAAGCTGGAAAGATAATGTGGCACCAGATTGAGGATGGAGTATTGCTATCAGGCTAAATACTTTACTTAGTAGGTAATATGGAGCCAGTGATGATTTCTGAGCAAAGAAGCAACATGATTAGATCTACTTTCATTTTCTTCCCTATGGCTCTACTCAGCATCCTTGTAACTTTTATTTTTTATTTTTTCATTTTTTTAGGCAATTGGGATTAAGTGACTTGCCCAGGGTTACACAGCTATTTAAGTGTCAAGTGTCTGTTCTAAGACCACATTTGAACTCAGGTCCTCCTGACTTCAGGGTCAGTGCTCTATCCACTGTGCCACCTAGCTGCCCCTTCCTTATAACTTTTAAAACCAAATTACTCCTCCCTGGGACTATGCTTCCTTTTTTATCCACATCACCAGTTACTAATGCAGTGTTTGGCACATTTTAAGGCTCAATAACAATTTTAACATTCACTCATTCATATATAAGGAAGATGAATCTTGCAGCTCTGTGAAGCATGGTTGGGTGAGGAGGGAGACCAAAAGGAAGATCATTTAAGGGCAATTGGGATGGTCCAAGTGGGTGGTAGGGAGGTCTGGACTACAGTGGAAGTAGTAGTAGGGATGAAGGAATAAAAATGAAAACTATTGCAGAGGCAAAGTTGAAAGCATTTGGCTGCTTATTAGAAGTGAGAAAGGAGGTAGGGGGAAGTGTCAAAAATAATCTTAAGGGCTTGAATATCAGAGACTAGGCCATCTGATATTTGGATGTTACAGTAATGTCTTTGCTGCTTTTTCTACCTTTAATGAAAACTCTTTTTTCCCATTCAATTTTATTTTATTTTCAGTTCTAGATTTTTGCCTTATCCCAATCCTCCCCTCCCCATTGAAAAGGCAAGAAATATAAAACATATTACAAATAAGAAGTCATGCAAAACAAATTTCTGCATTAAGCATGTTCTAGAAACACATACACATGTGAAAAAGAAAGAGAAAAATATATGCTTCATTCTTCTTTCTGAGTTCATCAGTCCTCTATCTGAAGGTGGATAGCATTTTTTTTCATCATGATTCCTTTAAAATTGTGATGAGGATCAGAGTTCTAAGTCTTTCCCAATTGATTATCTTTATAATAATGTTACTGTATAAATTTTCTGCTGGTTTGGCTCATTTCACTTTGTATCAGTTTATATAAGCCTTCCCAGGTTTTTCTCAAACCATCTTCTTCATTATTTTTTATAGAACAATAGTATTCCATCACATTTATATTCCATAACTTTTTCAGCCATTGCCCGATTGATGAGCATCCTGAGTTTCCAATTCTTTGCTACCACAAAAAGAGCTGCTATAAATATATTTGTACTTATGGCTCCTTTTTCTTTTTCTTTTTCTTTTCATCCTTTTGGGGTTATAAACTAAGTAGTAGTATTACTTGGTCAAAGGTTATACTGTTTTCCTATATCCTTTTTTTTCATCTTGGCCAATCTAATGGGTGTGAGGTGGTACTTCAGAGTTGTTTTCTTTTCTCTAGTTGTTAGTGATTTAGAGCATTTTTTCTTATTCTTATAAATCTGACTCAATTCCTTAAATATTTGAGAAATGAGACCTTTATCAAAGAAACTTGTTGCAAAGATTTCCCCCACCCCACTCCAGTTTTCCACTTTGCTTCTAATTTTAGCTGCATTGCTTTCATTTGTACACAATTTTTTTATATAATAAAATTATCCATTTTGCCTCCCATAAACCTCTCTATCTCTTGTTTGATCATGAACTCTTCTCCTCTATAGATCTGACAGGTAATTTCTTCCATGCTCCCTTAATTTGCGTATGATATCACCCTTTATGTCTAAATTATGTATTCATTTTGGGCTCATCTTGGTATGTGATGTGAGATGTTGGATATGCCCAGTTTCTTTCCAGTTTTCTTTGCACTTTTTGTCAACTAGTGAGCTCTTGCCCCAGTAGCTGGGGTCATTAGTTACTGTGTTTATTTGCTTCTGTATGTTGTGTACCTAATTTGTTTCATTGATCAACCGTCTATTTCTTATCTAAAACTAGGTTGATTTGATCATTACAGCTTTGTAGTACAATTTGAAATTTGAAACTGCTAAGTTCTCTTCCTTTCCATTTTTTTCATTGATTCCTTTGATATTCTTGAACTTTTTTTCCTTCAAATGGATTTTATTATATCTTAGCTCTATAAAACAATTTTTTCCTAGTTCTATAAAATAATTCTTTGGCATTTTGTTTGGTATGGTGCTAAATAAGTAAATTAATTTAGATAATATTTTAATTTTTATTATAGTGACTCTGCCTACACATGAGAAATTAGTTCTATGTTTTGTGAAAAGTATTTTGTAATTGTGTTCATAAAGTGTGTGGCTTAGCAGGTAGACTTCCAAGTATTTTACACTATCTGTGGTTATTTTAAATAAAATTTCTCTTTTTTTATCTCTTCCATCTATGTTTTGTTGATAATATAGAGAAATGTTGATAATTTGTGTGTGTGTTTTACATCTTACAACTCTGCTGATGTTAATTGTCTCAACTAGCTTTTAAATTGACACTAAGTCAACTATCATATACTCTGTAAAAAGTGAGTTTTTTTTCCCTCATTGCCTATGCTTACTCCTTCAATTTATTTTTCTTGTCTTAGTGCTATGGCTAGTATTTCTAGTACAATATTGAATAATAATGTTGATAATGGACAGCCTCGTTTCATTCTTGATCTAATTGGAAAGGCTTCCAGTTTATCCCCTTTATATATAAGCTTGCTCTTGGTTTTAGATTGATATTACTTATTATTTTAAAAAAGGTCCATTTATCCCTATGCTTTCTGTTTGTTGTTTGTTTGTTTTTTCAACTATAATAAGTGGCATATTTTGTCAAAAGATTTTTCTGGTCTACTGAAATAATCACATGATTTTTGTTGTTTTTGTTATTGATATGGTGTATTTTGCTTATAGTTTTCCTAATATTGAATCATCCCTGCATTCTTGGTACAAATCCAGCCTGGTTACAGTGTTTGATCTTTGTGATGTGTTATCATAATCTCCTTGCTAGAATTTTATTCAAATTATTTGCATCAGTATTCATCAAGGAATTGATCAATAGTTTATTTTATTTTATTTTTTTATTCTCCCTGGTTTAGGTAACAAGACTGTATTTTTGTCATAGAAGGGATTTAGTAGGACTCCTCCTTCTTTACCTATTTTTTTTCAAACAGTGTAAGTAGTATTAAGATTTAATTGTTCCTTAAAGTTTGGTAGAATTCACTTGTAAATATATTTGGTCCTGGGTTTTTTTCCCATGTTAGGGACCTTATTTATAACTTATTCAATTTCTTTTTCTAAATTATCTTTATAATTAAATAATAATATTATAATAATAGAATTATAATAATTAAAATAATAATGTTACCGTATAAATTGATTTTAAATTTTATTGGTTATTTCACACCTATCAAATTGGCCAACATGACAAAACAGGAAAATGATAAATGTTGGAGAAGATGTGGGAAAATTGGAACACTAATGCATTGTTGGTGGAGTTGTGAAATGATCCAATCATTTTAGAGAGCAATTTGGAACTATGTCCAAAGGGCTATAAAATGTGCATATTGGGGCAGCTGGGTGGTACAGTGGATAGGGCACTGGCCCTGAAGTCAGAAGGACTTGAGTTCAAATCCAGCCTCAGACCAAACACTTGACACTTACTAGCTGTGTGACCCTGGGCAAGTCACTTAACCCCCCAATTACCAAAAAATGAAAAAAGTGCATACCCTTTGACCCAGCAATAGCACTTCTAGGGCTATATCCCAGAGAGATCATACAAATGGGAAAAGGACCTACATGTACAAAAATGTTTATAGCAGCTTTTTTTGTGGTGGCAAAGAATTGGAAACTGAGAGGATGCCCATCAATTGGGGAATGGCTGAGCAAGTTGTGGTATATGAATGTAATGGAATACTATTGTGCTATAAGAAATGATGAACGGGCTGACTTCAGAAAAACCTGGAAAGTCTTGTATGGTCTGATGCTGAGTGAAATGAGCAGGAGAACCTTGTACACAATAACAGCCACGCTGTGCAATGACGAATATTGATAGACCTAACCCTTCTTAGCAATACAAAGATCTAAGATATCTCCAAAGGCCTTATGATGGAAAATGCTATCCACATCCAAAGAAAGAAGTATGGAGTTTGAATGCAGATCGAAGCATTCCATTAGCTATTTTTTTTTCTTCTGTTGTGTTCTGTTTCCTCTTTCTGGTGGTTCCTCCTATTCGTTCTAATTCTTACCTACAACATCACTAACATGAAAATATGTTTAATAGGAATATATGTGTATAGCCTATGTCAGAATGCAAGCCATCTTAGGGAGGGCAGTGGAGAGGGAGGGGGGAGAAAATTTAAAACTAAAAAGCTTATGGAAGTGATTGTTGATAATTCAAAATAAATTAATTAAATAAAATTTAAAAAATAAGAAAGATAAAATAGGGTTATTTAAGTATTCTATTTTTTTGTTCTGTTAATCTGGGCAACTTATATTTTTGTAAATAGTTACCTAGTTAATTTAGAATGTCAGTTTTATTAGCATATAGTCAGGCAAAATAACTCGTAATAATTGCTTTTATTTCATCTCCATTGGCTGTGAATTCACCTTTTTCATTTTTTGATACTGACAATTTGATTTTCTTTCTTTAAAAAAACAAATCTGCCAATGACTTATCTATTTTATTGCTTTTATTTAAAAAAAACCAGTTCCTAGTTTTATTTATTAGTTCAATTTATTTTTTTACTTTCAGTTTTATAATCTCTTCTTTGAGTTTCAGGATTTTTATTTTGGTGTTTAATTGAAGATTTTAAATTTATTGGTTTCCTATTTTTTTAGGTGCACGTCAATCACTTGATTTGCTCTTTCTCTCCCTTATCGATGTGTTTAGAGATATAAAATTTCCCAAAAGTACCACTTTGTCTGTATTCCATAAATTTTAGTATGTTGTCACATTGTTGTCCTTATCTTTAATGAAATTATTGATGCTTTCTATGAGTTGTTCTTTGACCCACTTATTTTTTAAGATTAGGTTACTTAATTCTCAAATTCTTTTTAATCTGTGTTTTAGAGGACAATTATTGAATGCAATTTTTATTGCCTTATGAACAGGAAAAGATACATTTAATATTTCTACTTTTCTGAATTTATGAGGTTTTTATGTCCTAATACATGGTCTGTTTTTGTAGAGGTGCAATGAATAGCTGAGAAATAGGTATTCTCCTTTCTTTCTATTAAACATTCCCCAGAGGTCTATTTTCTAAAATTCTATTTATCTCCTTAACTTTTTTCTTATTAATTTTGTGGTTAGATGAATCTAGGTCTGAGAGGATAAATTGAGGTCCCTAATTATTATAGTTTTAGTGTCTATTTATTCCTATAACTCATTTAACATTTCTTTCATTAATTTAGATGCTATGCCATTTGGTGGATACCTGTTCAGCCTTGATATTAATACATTGCCTATTGTACCTTTTAGCAAAATACAATTTCCCTGATTATCTCTTTTAATTGGATCTATTTTTGCTTTTGCTTTGTCTGAGATCATGATTATTTCCCCTGTCTTTTTTACTTTAGCTGAAGCATGATAGATCATACTCCAGCCCCTTAATTTAACTCTCTGTGTGTCTTTCTATTTCAAGTATGTTTTTTGTAGACAGCATATTGTTGGATTCTGGTTTTTAATCCATTCTGCTATCTTCTATTTTATGGGAGAATTCATCCTATTCACATTTATATTTATGGCTAATAAATATGTATTTTCCTCTTATTTTCTTATATTTATCATTTCCTTATTGAATTTGTCTCCTCCTTGATTTTTATTTATGTAAAGTCTTTAACATTTATGTGATTGAAATTGTACACTTTGTTTCGTGATTTCCTCTTTCTCTTCTTTGGTTAAGATTCCTCCCCCTACTCACTTGTGAAAAGTTCTTTCTCTCATTTTTCCATAATACTTCTTGAAGTATGGTATTTAGATTTTTTTTTTGGATGATGGTTTTCTAGGACACCTAAAATCCTTGGATTATCTCTTCATATCTTCTCTTCTAGTTCAAGTCATCTTAAAAAAAATGCTCCATTAGTTTTCATTTTGCTTTTGTAGTTCTATATTCTGATTCTAGAATTTTCCTCTCCAGAGAATCTATTGTTATGGAGGATTATCTCTGCCTTTGGTTTGAAGTTCTCTAGTCTCTTGTTAAACTTGCTTATTTATTCCTTCAGAACTTTAATTTCTGTCCTCATTTAAAAATATTTTTCATTTTCAATTTCTCTGATTGCTCTTCTAAGCCATTTTGGAGACTCTTGGAGTTGGAATTATTGTTTGAGGGATTTTTACCTTCCACATATGATTTTGGACTCATTTTCCTTTCTTGCCCATCGAGATGGTTCTTTCATTTGAATGTTTGTTTATTTCCTGCCCTATCAGCTTTTATCTTTCTTGTTCAGTAACTCTTAAATCCAATTTTCACACACAAGTTAAGACATCATTCTGTGATGTCATTGGTCCTCTTTGAAACAAAGGATGAACAACTTGACCCTCTTCTTTGTGTTATATACTTGTATTGATTTTCTGTAGATCTCAGGTATAGAAATTATATCAGTAATACTTGATGCAAATATTTTTCCCTCACTGTTCAGTTTCTCTACTTATTCTATCTAGTCTATTTGGCTTCTGACTACTGCCTTCCTTAGTCTACCCTCCTTATTCTACACCCCTCTCCCCCACCTTTAACCTCTTTCTCTCTGACTTCCTTGTTAGGCAAGATGAATTTCTGTACTCAATTCTCTCCCTCTCTTCTCTGAGACTGATTTCCTTTAGTTTTCAGCCTGACCCCAGGGGCTAATAGAGAAAAGGTTAGAGTAGGGCCCCTCTGAACCTGGGGTGGAGAGGTCTGAGAAATCTTTGTAACTGGGTCTCTCCTCCCTTTTTGCCTTTTTCCTTCTATCTGCTGTCTGTTTCCTCCTTAACAGTAGTTAATAGCTATAACCAGCATTTTACGTTGGGAACCTTCCCTCCTCCATGATCTTATCTTTTTAGGCCTCACACTCCTCCATGGCTGTCTCCTTTTCAGTCTTGGTTTGGTAAGATTCATTAGCCTCATTCATTCATTTGCCCTTGGGAGCATAACATTTGGAGACGGGAGATTGAAGGTAGGGGCAGGAACACCAAGAGAGATGGGTTTCAACCTGCTCTTAGATGGGTTCTCCCAAAGGACATAGCTAAGGTGTGAATTCCAAAAACCAATGCCTGAGACTGTAGCAGCAAAGAGGCATGTGTCAAAGTCAGCGTGGCCTCCAGGTGAGGGTCAGGGAAACACTAGTAGTGATAGGCAGGCCAAATGGTCTTTGAAAGAATTTTTGAATTTGAAAGGTTTGTATGAGGTCTTTCAAATTTCTCCTCCTTGTTAATGCATTTAGGGATTTTTTCACTTGGTTTTCTTTGGGGAGGGGGTGATGTTGAGAGGAGAACCACACTTTGGAGTCCCTCTTACATCACCATCTTCTGAGACTTCTCTTAGGTTCTTTCAGTAGAAAGGATACCATGTTGCCTCTCTGAAAGAGGACTGTTTTCTCAGGAAGTCTTATAGAAGAAGGACTAACATCAATGTGAGTGACAAATCAGAGTACCTCAGTCCAGATGACTCTCTAGATAAGGTGTGTCTTCAGACTTGTAGGCAGTTAGGTGTTACAGTGAATAGAGTCCTAGGCCCAAAGTCAGGAAGACCTGAGTTCAAGTCTGGCCTCAGACACTCACTAGCTGCGTAACCCTGGGCAAATTATTTAATTTGTTCACCTTAGTTTCCTCATTTGTAAAATGGAGCTAATAATAGTACCTACCTCTCAAGGCTGTTGTGAAGATCAAATGAGGTAATATTTATAAAGTGTTTATTAACAGTGTCTGGTACATAGTAGATATTACATAAATTTTAGCTATTATAAGTATTAGCTTGACAGACCTCTGCTATGTTACATTTGTGTCTATTTGAATCAGCCTTGGAATGAGTCTTCCTTTTCAATTCAATTCAATAATTTTTAAGCATTTACTATGTGTAAAGCCTTGGGGATATGAAGACGAAACAATACTTGACATAAAAGACTTCTGTTCTTATAGGAGATACTTCATTTAAATAGAGAAATAAATATAATAAAATATAATATATATAAATATAATATAATAAATATGTATATATATATATAATAAAATATGAAGTTGCAGAGAGAATTAATACCAAATGAGGGCAGGAAAGGCTTTCCATGTGTGATAGCATTTATATGGAGCTTTGAAAGATGCTAAAGTGGTAAGAAGTGAGCAGGTAAGAGTAGGGACAGCATTCCACACATGAGAAATGACTATGCAAAGGCTGTAGGTGGGAAATGGGATGTTGAATGTGGGAGACAGCAAGTTAGCTACTTTGGCTGGATTGGAGAGTATGAGTAACAAGAAACAAGTCTGGGAAGGTTGGGGTTGGAGTTTTGAAAGGCCTTTAAATGACCATCTATAGCTCGTATTTTATCCTAGAAGTGATAGGGAATCACTAGATGTTCTTGAGCAAAGGAGTGGCATGGCCAGATTTGTGCTTCAGCAAGTGTATTTTGGCAGCTGTGTGGAAGATGGATCGGAGAGGAGACAAGGAGTGGAGAGAAGCTGGAAGCAGGGAGCACACTTAATTAGATATCAAAACTGTCCGGGTGAGAGGTGATGGGGAACTGAAGGTTGGGATCGTGTAAGTGGAGAGAAAGGGGCAGATATGAGAGATGTGCAGAAAAAGACTGCATAACACTTAATCACTGATTGGACAAAGGTGAGAGAGGAAGAAGTGAGGATTGCTCTGAGATTGGGTCTGAAAGGATAGGGAAGTTTTCAGGAATGGTTGCTTGTTCATCATTTTGAAGAGGACTGATGACTTTGACGTCATCAGTCTTGACCTGATGCATGTCTTGACCTGAGCATGAACTGTATTTAAGTGAGGCAGAGTTGCACAAAGTCACCAGTCTCACTCTTTCTTCCAGAGCCATCGAAGTTCAGTGGCCGACCAGAGATGGCCCAGGATGCAGTGGATAACCTTGGTGTCCTCGATGTCTGACCAAGCTCTAAGCGCTCCACAGAGCCTGCTTCAGCTGCCTTCATGGCCCTTGGAACAAATTGTTCTCATCTGCCCCTTTCACTGGGAGAAGTCTTCATATGCTTGTGGTAGATATCACCCTAACTCACTGATGGGTTTGAGGTTTTAGGGGGAAGATGACAATGATTTCTATTTTGAATTTTCTGTGCTCAGGTAAGCTGTTGAGGAGTTATTCTTAGGGAAAACTTGGCTGCTGAGTAGGGGAACAACCTGGAGAAACATGGACAAGAGGATGAGGACACAAGCCCTAGAGAGTAGCCCCTCCAAGTTTCCAGAAGGCAGCCATGAAAGTGTCAGTGAAGCGGAGGAATCCTGACAATCAATGAATGACTTTAGAGTCAGAGCACCTGAATTCAGCCAGATCTCATCTCTGCTCACTATCAGTCATGTGGCCTTTGGAAAATCACTTCTCCTCTCTAGGCCTCAATTTCTTTCTCTGTAAAATGTATGACATTGAAGGTTCCTTCCTGCCCTATGACTTTGGTCCATTGTGGGTGAACAGTCCTCTGACTTCTGTCCATGGCAGGTGTTCTGAACCCTCTGCGTTAGCCTCCCAGTAGTTTTCTGAAATGCTCCAATTCTTCAGGCTGGGACCTAGAAAGGGAAGCCCAGGTGATCTTCTGCCAGGAAGAACATGAGTACCTATAGGGCTGACCACCCCTCTGCATCATATCTGCACACAAAGTCACATGCAGACACATGCAGAGCTTAAGCTCACACTTATCCCAGACAGGTTTAGGTGGTGGAGGATAAAAAGGCTATGGCTTCGTTTGGTGCAGTGAATGCCAGCCCTAGTGCCCTGCTGTTTAAAGGAGGGATGTGTGTTTGTGTGTGTGTGTGTGTGTGTGTGTGTGTGTGTGTGTATGTGTATGGTGGTGGGTTGGGGGGGGTGTTGCTATACTATTTCAGAATAACCAAAAAGCACATCTGTAAATTTTGTACATATTTGCTTGGTTTTAGATGAGGACAGAGCTATAATTGCTTGTCAAATTGATTGACATTTTTTAGAAATGGCTTTTTCTTGAAACATTACCCCTTACCCAAAAGAATAGTTTAAACTGTTTTTTTTTACCCCCTCAACTTTTTTTTTCCCTGTCTTAAAGTAGTAATTACTTAATGAATAGCCCTCCACATTTCCTGTCATTTGCAGGCCATAATGAGCAACTCTTTTTGTCTGCTTTGTTA
The DNA here is from genome assembly GCF_900497805.2 of Vombatus ursinus. Taxonomy (NCBI): domain Eukaryota; kingdom Metazoa; phylum Chordata; class Mammalia; order Diprotodontia; family Vombatidae; genus Vombatus; species Vombatus ursinus. The sequence continues at coordinate 4,539,103 of NW_020954563.1, read as the reverse complement.
ACAACAATAAAAACTATTTTAAAAAAAAGATCCAACCCACAACAAACACCCAAGACCTCTGTAGGCCGGCTCCCAGTGGCCCTGTGAATGTTCCATAACAAGTTACTTCCTGCTGTGCAAACTGAGATGGCAGGTTATCTGTTCTATTCAATTCTGAAGAGAGGGTGCTGTATTTTTCGTCCCCCAAAGTCTTCTACTAGGCTAGACTAGGTAACCTGGACTAGTCTCACTGGGACTTTTTTAGAGACTAGCACCGAGTCTCACTTCTGGACTTTGTGACTGTCTATTTTTTCTTTTCCTTTATTCAATTATTAAGTATTTATGTATTTATTTTTCTCCTGCCTCTCCCCTTTGTGGCTGCCTTTGCAGGTCATTCAAAGGTTTTAAAAATCGTAAAAACCAGAGCCCAGAGTTATCTGTGCACAAAGACCCACCATGATTTCCACTGGGATTTGTACTTTTAAAGTCTGTAGATCTATTGGAAATAGCTGGCTTCTTACATGGTAACGTAAACGTGGAGCAGTCAGAAAGACCTGGGTTCAAATTCTGCCTCTGAAATTTGCGTGACTCAGGGAAATCACTCAACTTCTCTGTTCCTGGGTTTCTTCATCTGTAAAATGGGAATAATTACACTCATAGCACCCATTAATAAAATGGTTGATGTTGGGGTAAGGGGATCAAATGAGCTAATGCTTGTAAATATGTCTTGCAAACTTTAACATGCTATATAACTATCATTTTTATGATCATAAGTTCATAGATTTGGAGGTGAAGAGATCTTGGAGATTATCTAGTCTACCCCCTCATTTTACAGATAAGTCCAGAGAGGTAAGAAGATTTAAGTGACACGTACACCCATATACACCCATTTACAAGCATTTATCAAGTGCTTTTATTAATTATTTATTTTGTTATTTATATATAATTATTATAATCTATCATTTATTATTAATTATTTATTAATTATGTGCCAAGCATGATGCTAGGCGCTAGGGATACAAAAACAAAAGAAAAACAGTCCCTGTCTTCAAGGAGCTTTCACTCTAATAGGGAAAAAAACATTACATGTATAGATATATACAAAACAGATACAATGTAACTTGTGTTGGGGGGCACTAGCAGTTGGGGAGACCAGGGGAGGCCTCAAATAGAAAATGTATCTTCACCTGGGTCTTGGAGAAAATCAGTGATTACAGGAGGCAGAGGTGGGGAGGGTAGACATTCCAGGCATGGAGAAGATTGGTGCAAAGGCAACAAGGAGTGTGGAGAAGGAGTGCCACGCATGAGGAACAGTAAAAAAAAGCCAGTTTGGCTGGATTGTAGAATGTATGTAACGAGACTGGAAAGGGAGGATGGGGCCAGGACATGAAGATCTTTCAATGGAATCTATCTTTCAAAGGAATTCTATTTGCTCCTGGAGGTAATAGGAAGCAATTGGAGTTCGGTGTTAGTTACTAAAGGGGCTGACGTGGTTGGAACCTGCACATTTGGGAAAATAAGAGATAGATTTGAGGCAAAGAGACCAATGTGGAGACTATTGCAATAATCCAGGTGAGAGGTATAAGGGTCTGAACTTGGGTGGTAGCCAGTCTGAGTGGAGAAAAGGGATCCAGTCTTGCTACTTCATTGATTAAAGGGTACTCCCCCAGGGAGGAAACTCTTTTTATCAAAGCAAGTTTGTACCTGTTTTGCAATTTATGCTGTCTTAGAAACTTGCCTGGGGTTCTGAGAGATAACTTGACCAGGGTCACATGGCCAGTTCAAGACGGAAGTAGGATTCGAATCCCTGTCTTCCTGTATCTACACAAGCCCCATAGTTCCTTAGAGTGGGAACACTTCCTAAGGAGGGGCCAGGCTTATCCATATCCTTCCCATCCTCCTCTCTGTCCCTATAGAGGTTGTGCTGGGGTGAAGCTGAGAATTCAGGGAGAAGTGGGGGAAGAGCTCCAAGTAGCTTCTTCTTTTCACATCTCACCCTCTTTTTTTTCTTCTTTGTAAATCACTTTGAAAGAAGAAAAGGGGAAAAAAGGGGTGGAGATTAGGGGAAGCCCACAAGGCTCTTTGCAACATCAGGACTTTATTAGACAGTACTTGAATTTACCCAATGTCCCTAACTCTGTAGAGTCCCCCACTCCCCACCTCTCAGCGGGGCTTCATTCTGTTTGGAATTCCATCCATCCCTGATGTCATTCCCACTGGGGTTTGACTTCATTTTAAGTCAGTGACCCAGCCCTCAAGTCCTTCTCGGTTAAAAATCTATTGTCAGTACATAAACTAGCACAGAGGTTGGAGACATACGGAGACTGACTAGCAGTAGAGACCAGGCCAACTATTTTTACAATTCTTTTTTGGAAAGGGTTTTTTAAAAAAGTCTTTTGCACATCTCATGCTTCCCTTTACACATTTGGGGCCATTCAAGTCTCCTCCATCCACTGAGTCCCTGGGCCTCTCAGAAGCAGCACATTCCATAGAACCCAGCCTATGGCATTCTAAAGAAGCTTCTCAGCCTGGCTTGGTTATAATTATAAGCAGTATCTACCCATTTATTGGATGCCTCTTTTCTGTAATGTGGGCTATTGCTTCTGACAGAGCTCTGGAGCCCTGAAAACTCCCTCCCTGCCCTCCTGTCTCTGGGGGCAGGGCTGGCTTTGTTGCTCTTGACCTGGGTCATCACCCCAGAGCAAGTCTCTCAGGCCGCTTGGATCCTCATAAAGGAAGAATGTTCAGAGAGTCACTTTGGCTCCTCAGAGTCTTGACCAAGATTTGCATGTGGACAGTAAAGTTGTCCAGGGCTTCCCTTTCATGAGGCTGGCCTTTCCTGAAGGGAACCCACTCTGAAGAATCAAACTGAGGCAAAAGGGAAAAGCTTCCTTTACGTCTTCAGTTTCCTGGCTTCTGTCTCTGTAGCTTCTGTTCTCCAGGCAAGAACAAAGCACTAGGAAGTTTGGAGGGAGTTGTGTGCAAAGAAAGGGGGTGCAGGATTTTGCATTTTGTTGGAAGCTCTTACAAGTCACTGGGAAATTATTTCTAAAGACAAGGAGGGGGGGCCCAAAGTAAATAATGACATCTCTTTTCTTTTCCTTTCTTTTTCTTTCTCTTTCTTTCTTTCTTTCTTGCTTTCTTTCCTTCTTTCCTTCTTTCTTTCTTTCTTTCTTTTCTTTTTTTTCTTCCTTCCTTCTTTCTTCTCTTCCTCCCTCCCTTCCTCTCTTCCTTCCCTCCTTCCTTCCTTCCTTCCTCTTTTTCTTCTGAACCTGTGATTTCCTTGACATTGAGAATTCCCAACTGAGAAAACTCCCTCTTCCACTGTAGGTCAGTGCCTTCTCTATAACTTACTGTCTTAGAGAGTTGCCTAGATCACTGAAAGGTTCAATGACTTACTCCAGGTCACACAGCCAGTATATGTCAAAGGTGAAACTAGAATCCAGATATTCTTGGCTTCCAACACACACACACACACACACACACACACGCACACACACACACACTGCCACACTGCCTTTTATACACACACACACACACACTCACACACACACACACGTAGGCATATATATGTAAATAAATGCTTGCATTTATATAGATGAGATACTTCTCACCTCTAAGGTTCTGATAATGATGATAATGATAAATTTCTTTTCTTTTTTGGTCCAGCCTCTGATTTCATTTGTGTAAGGTGCAACCTGGTGAGAAAAATCCTCCCACCAATGCTGACCAACAACTGTTCTGCAATTTATGATCTTTGAGTATTGCCTGGGCCTATGAGAAGTTAAATGACTTGTCTAGGATTTCACAGCTAGTACATGTTAAGTACTTGAAACCAGGTTGTTCTAACACTGGGTCCAGCTCTATCCACTATGCTAATACTGCCTCCTATAATAATGGCTGACATTTTAATTGTACTTTAAGCTTTACAAAGTGATTTTAAAATATTTCCTCATTGGATTCTCACAATAGCCCTGCAAAATACATACACACATACCATACATACATACATACATACATATGTGCATGTATGTGTGTGTATGTGTATCTATATATATCTCACAGTGAGAATTTAGCTCATTTAACAGATGGAGAAACTGAGACTCAGAGAAATTAAGCAGCTTGATCAGGGGAACATAACTAGTAAGTATCTGAGACAGGATTTGAACACAGCTCTTCTCGACTCCAAGTCCATTACTCTCTTCACTATACTACTTTGCCTCTCCTCTTAGAGGGTGGAGAAAACTCCCCCACCAATGTAGGCCCACACCTTCTCAGGTGGGCTTTAGGCCCACCTTTGGTGTAAGAGGCAGAACAAGGGAATTCTCTTGTTGAGGCTTCTGTAGCAGTCCTTGCCAGTGTGTGGCACAATATTATGAGAAAATAGAGAGAAAAGTCCATGAGCACTGCCCCAGGCATGCCCCTCTCCACACTTTTTACCCTGCCATTATGTAATGTAATCTAACATATTGGCATTCTTCTCTCTTGCTTCTGTCCTCCACTCTCCATTCCATATCCTCCACTCTTCAGTCAAATGTTAACCAAAGGGAGTGAGGAAATTTAGGATGTCATGGCACCACAGATGCCTCTCTGGCTCATCTATGGTTGGGTTGCACATTGCTTGGGGAAAAAATCTCTCCAGTTGTGGCTGAAGTCTTGAAACTTTCCCCACAGCCTAAGAAGGGTATGAAGACACCATACAGGAGGGCCTGCCTGAGCTCCCCAAGAAAAGGTGGCTGAGGTCAACAGGGCTACAGGAAGGCGGTTTTGTGGAGACAAAGGTAGCACTTTCAGGGACTAGGGAACATTACCTGACTGGGAGGTTCCTAATCTCCCTTTATCATCCCCATCATATCTATCACTTCAATTCCCAGAATAGTGAGAGAGATCCTTAAGCCAGGGGCAGTTACCCTGCATTGTAACCTTCCCCAAATCAGGCACATAGAGGTAGAAGTAGCTGCTGCCCTTCCCCTCTCCTCATTCTGACTGGGGCCAGTGATCTGGGTCAAGGTTCCATTAAATTGCTTTGAGTACAAGGATAGCCAGTCAGTCATTCATCTACCTTGTCACCACACCCTGATGGCCTGTCCTTTGAAACTGACAGATCCCTGGACAATTTATTAGCCCAGGGTTCATTTCTCTGACTCTTCTACCTGCCTGGCTCTTCTTATTATAAGCTTCTATAAGTCCCTGAAGTCCTGGTCCTTTCTCTCATGTTGTCATGGAAGGGGATCCTGTGTTCTGAAGGACTATGCCAGCAGGGCACAACCTCTGGTGGGTGGACTGCTAAAGCTACCTGTCATTCAAGCATTACCTAGAGAGGTTCATCACCACCTTGGTGAAGGGTGAGAATGACTATTATTTCGATGAATTACTTTGGAAGACCATAAATGGGAAAAGCATCAACTCTGGAATCAGACAACCTGGATTCAAATTCAGTTCTAACTCTATGAAAATCTTAGACCCCATCTAGTCTAGCCCCCTCCTTCAACAGATCACAGATTTAGAGCTGGAAGGGATCTTAGCTAGAAAGGACCATTCATTTAAATCTCATTTTCCTAATGAGGAAAGTGAGCTCATATTAGAAAGTGAGCTCCTGAAAGACTACTTTTTTTTTCTTTCTGTCATTGTATCCCTAGCATTAGTATAATGCCTGGCACACAGTAATCATTTAATAAATGCTTATTGATCTAAGTACAAGTGAGGTTGAGTAATTTGTTCAAGGTCACACAGGGACAGGATTTGAACTCAAATCTTTTGATTCTTAACAGTATTCTTTTCATTATACTTCACTTCGCCTTGTAGAGGGGTTTTGATCTCCATGGAAACCATGGATTCTTGAAGAACCAAACTATTATAAACTTACTAAGATGAAGTTTGGTCTCTGGTCATCTTTGTATCCTTAGCAGTTTACATAGTGCCTGGTTAATGGTTAGTTCTTGAAAAACTTTTAAAAATTGAATTGGTTAGAATTGGTGTCTCATTTTAAAGTTTTAGGAATCCCCCAGTTGAGGCTCACAGCAAGTTCCCTTTACATATAGTGGCTAGCCCTGTGGGCCTGAACTGTGTGGTACTCCCTTCCAATGTCCATTGTGTGTTTTATCAAGCCAGGGAAAACCACTGGATTTGTGGTCCTTCTGGCCCCTAATTAATGTAATCATCTAACAATGAATAAATCAGGGTGACCTAGAGGCCTTGGAGTTTTCTAAGTCTATACAATGTGGGAGGAAGTTGAGGGGAAGGAAGGCAGGGAAGTCCTCAAGATTAATCAGATAATGAGGGAAATTCTTTCCTTCTTAACACAAGGCTTTCCCTAACCCTCAGCAGGACACATAGTGAGCTCCCAAATCCACAGAGGCCCTGACCCTGTGGGGCTGATAATGGGGATGCCTTGACCGCAGAAAGATATACACCAAACAGAACTTTATCTCTCATCTCCATATTGTGAGACCAGAATCAATAAGCTCTCATCACTCAGACATCTTGCAGGAAGCTGGGAGGAGTTGCTATCCCTTCTAGGGTCAAAAGTGACCACATCTTGGCCAGCAGAAACAGGAAATGCATGTGCCCTGTGATGGGGGTAGATTTTGGTAGAAAGAGCAGGAAAGATGGCAGGGAAGAAAAGCTTAAGGGGGTGAAGCCTTTGTCTCTGAGGGCCAGATTCCCCTTCACTAGCACATTTTATGTCTAAAAGGGTGTGTGCACCTGTGTGTGTATATGTGTGTGTGTGTGTGTATGCACACATTGTGTTACAATATCCCAGAGCCTGGCAAGAAAGAGAGAAACTGAGGGAGGGGGAGAAAGCCCTGATGCTGGAAACATCTGGATTTTTATATATTTAATATCTCCAGAGAGTTTTTTGTTTGTCCTCTTTGCCAATAAATTCAATACTTTTCACTGAAATACATGGGAGCAGGAAATTTATATTAATGGTGAAGTCTTCCTGTGTCAATCTAGCCAAGGGTTATTAATAAGAGCCCGGTTTTTCAAAAATTCAGCAATGTGAGAGTCGTTTTGAGAGAATATTATCATATTTGTGAGGTGGGAAGGGGAGGGTTCTCATCGCCAGACAACTCTGATGGATCTTCTGAGACCTCCCCCATCCCCCAGCCCAGCCCTTTGGAATGTCTCTTAGCAGTTGGAGGTACTTGGGTGGGGTGGAGGGAAGCTCCCTAGGGCACCAGATTGCCAGCTCTAAGGAGGGGAATATTGAACCATTTCAGGCAAACCTCTGGAATCTCCCCCCACACCTCAATTCTCCAAGTAAAATAAAATAATCCCCCAAATGACAGTCCCTGCTAAGCTGTCCACAGAGGTGTTGGCAGTTGGAGAAGCTCCTTGGTCAGGAGGACTGAGGCAGGGCTGGCATTTAGGGTGAGAGAGGACATGGGACCTGACCTATTGTCCCTCTGCTGACATGCTCAGTGACCCTCGAAAAAGATCACTTCATCGCAAGGGATTCTCAACTGGGGCAATTCACTAGGCCTTAACAAGTGGAGACAGAAGGGAGCCTGCTTATTATTTTCCCCTCCCAGAGCTGTCACTATGAGAAGGTGTGATAGTCTGCCCACAGAGGCAAGGGTGGTGTCCCAACCTGTCTGCAATATCCAAGTGGGAGCTATTGCACTCATGTATCACTGACCTGGATTGGGCCTTCAATGGGGGCATGCTACTGATGGTTTTGAATCTGCCCTTCAAGGGGGGACTCAGTAGGGGATGTAAAACTAGTGGATTCTACCCTTGGAAGGGAAGGGGAGACTAGACTGAATAATTATAATGCCCATAATAATACCAGGCCTTTAGAAAAAATTGGTGCCAACAAGAGAGTAACTCCCTGATAGCTGTTCAGCTGCTGGAGACAAGACAAATCTGGGTCAGCCCCATTCTGACATATTCCTGCTAACAGCCCACTTTACAGGTAAGGAAACCGTGATTAATGCTGAGGGATGATATGGTCTGGTCAAAATACTGAGAGAGAGCCAGGAGTTAAATCCAGGACTTCTGACTTCAACTCTTGCGTACCGTGTGACCATAAGCAAGTCAATTAGCCCCACTGAGCCTAATTATTCTTATTTTATGGTTGATGAAACTTTTACTTGTACTAACTACACTATAGGGTTGTTGTGAAGAAAGCACTTTGAGAAACTTTAAGTCTCGTATAAATAGGACTCACAATTATTGCTATTACCTTAATTATTATTCTATTATTATTAGTAGTAATTGTGGCACCTCAGGGCTAAATAAGGGCAGATATTGTCTTGTCTTTCAAAAAAAAAAAAAGACTGGGGCAACTAGGTGGTGTAGTGGATAGAGCTCCGGTTTTGGAATCAGGAGGGCCTCAGTTCAAATCCGGCATCAGACACTTGACACTTGCTATGTGACCCTGGGCAAGTCATTCAACCCTGATTGCCTCACCAAAAACAAACAAACAAACAAAAAACAGAAGACTAGCCGCATAAGTGTAGGACTTTGACTTAAATTCCTGTCCAAATTCCAGAACATGTTATTAAAAGGTTGGTTAGTGACCAACTAGAAAAGGAAACAGTGATCAGTAAAAGACAAGAGAATCCACAAAGAACAGGTCATGCCAGGTGAATCTCATTCCGTTTTTGGAGGGCTAACTAGACTGGTGGATCAAGGGAATGTTGTACATACAGTTTAGCTAGAATTTAGCCAGGCACGTGATGAAGTCCCCTGTTCTGTCCTTGAGGACAAGACAGAGGGAGCTGTGGGAAAGATCAGCTTGGTGGATTTGGATCTAGGTCCAGAAAGGTCAACTTTGCGTTTAAAGGAGGTCTCTAGTCAAGGGCCCCTATATTACATGTAACATGATTTATATCAGTGCCTTGGATAAAGGGATTGGATGACATGCTTATAAAATTTGAAGATGGCATAAAACTAACAGCTAATGATTTCAATAATGGAGAGAGTAATCTATATGATTATATACTAGAATGTTGAGCTGAATCTTATAAGATGAAATTTCAAATCCTGCATTTGGGATTTTTTTAAAAAAAAATCAACTTTATAAATCCCAGAAGTTGAAGTGTAGCTAGATAGCAGTTTGTCTAGAAAAGATCTGGGAATTTTAGTGGATAGCGAGCTCAACAGGAATCACGTGACAAGAGGTGCTAATTTAGACTGAATTTGGAAAGCCACAATATCCAGGATCAGGGAGGCAATCATTTGACTGTGCTCTGCTCTGAGCACACCATACCTGGAGCATCGTGTTCAATTCTGAGTGCCAGATTTTGGTTAGGGCTTTGATAAGTTGGAAAATTCTCAGAGGAGAGCAGTACAGATGATGAAAGGCCTTATAGCATAGACCTGTGTGAGAATCATTTAAAGGATTGGTGATTGATGTTAAGCCTGAAAAAGAGAAGCAGGGCATGATGCTATTCAAGTACTTTAAGGGCTGTCACAAAGAACAGGCATTAGACGTTCTGCTTGATTCTGGAGGGAGAGAAGTAATACCCTTCCTAATAAACCCCATTTTGCTAGCTAAGAAAACCTACTAGATGCACTTAATGTGACACTAAGCCTTTGTCCAGCAATGTTTGTGCTATTACTGCCCATGGACTTCAACTCCTCAAGTCCCAGAGACCTCAGTTACCAAGGCCAAGAGCAAAAGGCCAAAGTCAGGTCTGTTCATGTTAGAAGGTCCTGAACTTGCCTGGTTTTTCCCTGCTGTATTTATAGAGCTTTATAGCCACTGGCCTACACGTAGATGATGACTTCAGAACAACCTGTATATGCCAGAAGCATACTTCAGCCCAGGTCCCCATGACTCAAAGGCTGGACCACCATCCATTCAACCTGTTGTAGGAATATTTGCTTGTGTATGAATTCATAGACCACTTGCTAAAATTCTGTAGCCCACCAGGGGTCTGTGTCCCTTGGGCTGGGAGCAGGGGCATATTGGAACCAGCTGGAACCAGTTATGGAAAGCTGATTGTTAAATTTCCAGTGTGAACACCTACACCTCAGAAATCAGCAAATACTATAAATAAGGGCTTGATTTATTCTTTTGTTGATTGTATGTACTTTTAAAAAGTGGTGGAGAAGACATTAATAATGCATATTAAACTTAAAATTGTTCTGGGCACATTTTTGGGGAAGGGAAGAGATGGTTGTTAAATATTTAGTAGCACATCTCTGACTGGGGACCACTGATCTCTTCCAACCCCTCTCACCGTGTGTTTTATAGTACAGAAAACAGATGCCCAGAGGCATTTAAATGGCTTGCTCAATGTCACAGAGCCAAGGGACAGAAGCTGGATGCAAATTCAAATCCTTGGATTCAAAATCCAATGCCCTTTCCCATTCAGTGCATTGCCTCTGGTTGAGCCTTCATTCAGGGCTAAGTCAGGTAACTGAGCAGCTTTCTAAGCCCTTTTTTCTATGTCATGCTGATGCTGAGATTATACTCTTGGATTTCTGACCCTGACATGGCCATAGATTTACTGTATGATCTTTGGCACAACAATGAATTTCTCTCCATGCCTCAATTTATCCAGCTGTAAAATAGGGATAATTATACCTACCTCACCAGGGCTGTTGTGAGAATTAATTAATGTTTGTAAAAGTCTTTGTGATCCTTGGATGAAAGGTGCTATATACGTGCAAAGTATTATTATTTTTATTATTATTATACAAGTGCCAAGTCTTATTACTTTAATTAGCTTTTCTAGATACCAGAAGCAATTAGACTGATCATTTTACCCAATACCAATTTGGAAGATGAAGGGTGGTTTCTGACACAGAAACTCACAGACGAGAGAAATGATGCCCTCAAATGAGGTCTCATATGGTCAGATTTTCCTCCATCACTACATTTTCAAGGCATTTTGAAATCCCCTCCAAAGAGGAGGAATCTTAAAGATTATCTGATCCAATCTCCTCATTTTACTGCGTAGGACGGCCCTCAGAGGCTGCTTAGTCCAACTAGGATAAGAATTTTCCCTTAATAACATCCTCAGTGAGTGGTAGTAATCCAGCTTCTTCTTGCAGACTTCTAAGAAGGGAGAGCTCATTACCTTCAGAGGCCAGCATTTCCACTCTTGGACAGCTTTAATTAGGAAGACTTTTTTTTTTTTTAATATCTAGCTTAAATCTGCCTCTCTACAGCTTTGGCCAGCTACTTCTAGTTCTGCCCTCCAAGCTGCACAGAACAAGTCACACCCCTCTTACTTATGATACAGTCCTTCAAATCTTATGAAAGTACAACCTTCCTTCATGTTTTCTCCAAGCTCAACATCCTCAGTTCCTTAAAATGATTCTTGTATATTGTATTCTTGAGTCTTCTCACAATCCTGGCCACTCATTTCTGGATGCTTTCCATCTTGCAAGTATCTTCCTTAAAACATGGCACCTAGGAATGAACCCAACATTCCAGTTATGATCTGACCAGGCAGAATACTAGAATTTTCACCTCTCTGGTTTGGGAAACCATGTTTCTCAATGCCACCTAGGGTAGCATTTATTTATTTAAAAAAAAAAGACATTGTTGACTTGCTAAGTTTGCAATCCACTAAGATCTTCGGATCTTTTTCACATATACTATTGTCTTTCTATGCCTCTCCTATTTTTTAGCCCAAGTGTAGGAATTTACACTTATTTTTATCCAATTTCACTCTATTATATTTGGCCCATTATCCAACCCTCATTGAGGTTTTTTTCTCTTTTTGAGGGAGTGGGGAATCATGGTTTTATTATTTGCTATCTTAGCTCTCCCTTAGCTTTGTGTCACCTACACATTCAATAATAATGTCATGTATACCTTCATCCAAATCACTGATAAAAATCTCAACAAAACTAAGCCAAGGACACAACCTGAAGGCTATATATGCCTTCATCCAAATCCCTTGTTGAATCTAGTTCCAACACTACAAGTGGTTCTGATTCTACTTAAAAAACTGTGGTCTCTTTTTGTACAAGAGCAAGTTAAGACTTTAGATTCAGGCAGTCTACCATTTCCCCATAAAATTCTATTTGGGGGAGAGATGGGGATGGATGGGAAACAGGGTAGATGGAAGCATAGGTAGAGATACACCAGTTGGCTGAAGAGACACTGGTCAGCCCAAGTAGTGGAGGTCATAGAAAGTTAGTTGTAATTAACTATCACCCATGGGAATGAAGATTCTCAACTACTGGCCAAACCAAAGGCCAACATGTCCTTTCCTACATTCCATGCTCTCTTGATGAGCAGTGCCACCTATTGTCATAGCAATCTATGGGCAAAAGCATGATTGCATCTTTGACCAAACCTATGGATCAGAATAGGAACTGGCAGACTTTTTAAAAAAAAATGATGAGTCAACCTGCTGAACATGTGCTGATTTTACTAATGAGTTGGTAGGGTGAGAGTTTGGGAGTAGAGAAGGCTGATTCTCATGAAGGAAGAGGAAAAGGTTCCTGTTCTATGAGAGCCAGGGAACCCTAGAATCTTAGAGCAGAAAGAGTCTTGGAGGCCAACTAGGCCAGTTTAGACCTAGTGGCCAACTAGGCTCCATTTGAATTCTTTCATTGACTTCCCAAGGCAGTCCATTCCCCTTTTGGAAAGCTTTAATTACTAGGAAGTTTTCTTTTTAATGCACTAAAATTTCCCTTTCTACAACTTCCTCTTGTCACTCCTATTCTTTAGGACCAAGTAGAACCAACCTAATCCTTCTTTTGCAACACAGCCCTTCTCATATTTTTAAGATCACGGATCATTTAGAACTGGAAAATATCTTAGAGGCCATTTAATCTAACCTCTCCTTTTATAGAAGAGAACATGGGGCCCAAATGAGGTTAGGCAAGTTCCCCAAGGTCACATAGTTAGTAAGGAGCAAAGCCCAGATTTGAACCTAGCTCCTCTTACTCCACATTCAAGTACTCTTTCCACCATTTTTCTGCTTCCTTATTTGAAGACCACCAACATCTTCACCCCTAATTTCCTTATCTGGTAGGCTACATAGCCTCAATTCCTTCAATGGTTTTACATGGTGTTTTTGCCTGTCTTTGTATTTTCAGTGCTCATCACAGTGCCTGGTATGCAATAAATGCTTAATTCTTGTTGATAATATTATTGTTCTTGGCTATTTCCAGGGTTCTCATCTTCTTGATGTCTTCAGTTTTTCAGTGTCTTTCCTAAAATATGACTTCTGAAATTGGACACAATACTCCAGCTAAATCCTATTCCTGTAAGATGCTAGCTTTCAAGGTTGAGAAACTGGCTACATAAACTCATTCTAGGAATTGGGGAGTAGGGCTGCTTATTGAGAAAGTGGGTGGTGGTGAATGGAGAACTAATTCTTAAGGTCAAGGGGTGTGTGTATGGGGATGATCATTATGGCAGATGGTCCACAGCAGCTCTCCCTAGTGCTGGCTGACTAAAATTCACTTTCTATGCCATATTTGTATAGACACTCTGGGGTACCAGGCCCTGGAAGAGAGGGAGGTCTGGGCTCATTTTCCTGACATTTTGAGTCTCTGTTTTTAGAAGTGAAAGTTGGGGTGACCCCTTCTTCCTCTGGGCTGGTAGCCCTGCCCTACTTGTGCCTCAAAGGGCGGGCTTAGGGCCTAGCAAGCAAGAAGGGTAGAGTTTTCTTTATTAATGAAAATAATAATAATAATAATTATTATTATTATCCATCTCATAGGAACATAGATTGAGAGCAGGAAGGGCCCTTATCGATCATCTAGGTCCAACCTCTTATTTTACAGATAAGGAAATTGAGGACCAGAATGGTTAGGAGACTTGCCCAAGATCAGGGTCAAGGTAGGAAGTAGCAAATCCAGGATTCAAGCTAAGCCAAGGCTTCTTACTCCAAATCCAGCTTTCTTTCCCTGGCACCTCTCAGCATCAAAATATCAATGGATTATTATTCAAATAACCCACTTTTATTAGAACTGTAAGATTTACAAAAGACTTTCCTCCAAACAGCTCTGTGAGGCAGGTTCAACAAGCGTCATCATCCCCATCTTAAAGATGAGGACATTAGGACTAAGAATGGCACAGCAAAATCATAGATGTGGATCCAGAAGAGACTCTCAGAGATCATCTAGTCCAGGGGTGGGGAACCCATGGCCTCGAGGTCACTCAAGAACAAGTCCCCTTAGAATTTGTTCTATAAAACTTGGACTCAGTCAAAAGACTGCACCCAAGGACCTAGAAGGCCATATGTGGTCTTGAGGCTGCAGGTTCCCCAATCCTGTTCCAGTCCAATCTCCTCATTTTCCAGAGGAGGAAACTAAGGCCCAGAGTTTAGGTGGCCTGTTCCAAGGTCACACAGATAAACAATGGTGCAGAAATCAGGTCTTCCACTGTTACTTAATCTAGCACTCTGTCCATTGTACTTGAGGACAAGTGACTTGTTCAGGGTCACCAAGCTAATAATGAGTATTGGAGCTGGCACTGCAGCTCATGTCTTTTGTCATACAGGACCATTGTCCTGTCACCAACATCATGATTTCTCCATCATGGGACCCCAACGATTTGACTGTCAAAGTGTGCAGTTGCAGGGCCAGCTCTTTCCCTCCTCCCCTATCACCCCCATGTCTCATTTCTCCTGGGGGGGAGAACAGATCTCCTGAAATCTGGGAAGACACCACACCTCATGGGGCCACTCCTAAGAGTATTCAGAACCCAACTGATGGGATGAGGAGATTCCCCCCTGGGGCTCAGCAGGGGTGGGAGAAACTTTTCCACCTCATCTGCTTTCCCAGTCAGCCGTGAAGGGGTTAAGCCCTGTTTTCTTTGCCAAGTTCGGTTGAGCCCCTTCCCACGGGGAACAAAAGCTGCCCTTTTACTGTTGGCTGCCTTATTTTTCTTTATAAGGACAGTTTAATGAAAGTTTAGCCAAATTAAAAAGAGAGAGAGAGAAAGATCTGCATTTAAATGAAATTCCTGGGTGTCTTACCACAGAACAAGTCTAAACTGTGCACATCTCTGTAAGATGGTGATAGCAGGGTGTGGGCAAAGCCCAGAACCTAGGAGGAGAATCCAGAGAGATTTCCCAGAGAGGTTTTGCTTGGTCCAGGAACCCCAGAGTGAGGCATATTGGGGGTACCTGGCTGCCTTACTCCATGGTCTTCCATCTATTCTAGATAAAAGGCTGACAGCTTGGGGGAAGGCTGGCTTAGGAAGCCTCAAATAAAGGTCATCATCGGCTGCATGGAACAATGAGAAGTATGCTAGACTTACTGACGAAAGACCTGGATTCAAATTTCTGTGTAACCCTTATTACCTGTGTGACCTTGGGCGAGTTGCTTGGTTTTCTTATCTGTACAATAAAAGGACTGGACTACACTAGATGCCTTTGAGATAAGTTACGGCTCTAGATCAGTGGTCCTGTGATCTGAATCTCGTGCAAAGAGAGTTATTAGCTGGAAAGAGCACTGGATTTGGAGTCCCAGGCCCAGGGTTCAAATCCTTCCTCTGCTTTTTATTTCCTGTATGACTTTGGGCATGTCATTTCCCCTCTCTAGGACTCAGTTTCTTAAAGTCTCTGAAGTCCCTTCTGGCTCCAAATCTATGATCTAATGATCCCTGTGAGTATTCACAGCCTCCTACCTCCAAACCTTTGCTCACACTGGTAAGCAATGACTGAAAGGTGACTTGCTGCTCTGACTTCCTACCTGTTCCTTAAAATCCCACTCCAATGTCATCTCCCCCAGGGAATACTTCCTGCTCCCCCAGTAGTAATGATCTTTCTCTTCTTTGATCTCAGAAAACACCTTGTGCCTCTTCTCTGATGTCCTTATCTTTTTCTTTTTCTAAGTATGATCATTCCTGCTTAATTTTTTCTGATGAACTTAACAACCATCAACAAACAAGCATTTTAATAAACAAAGAACAAAAATATGATTGTATAGGAAAGTATGAGTTCCTTTTTTTTTTTTTTTGGCTAGGCAATGGGGTTAAATGACTCACCCAGGGTCACACAGACAATAAATGTCAAGTGTCTGAAGCTGGATTTGAACTCAGGTCCTCCTGACTCCAGGGCTGGTGCTCTATCTATTGCACCACCTAGCTGCACCATAAGGAAAATGTGAGTTCTTAATATGCATAGTTTTTTTTAAAAGGTATAAGATCTAACAAGGTTTAAACCTAACAAATCAGGTTTACCTGATTCACTTAACATGTTTTACTCTTGTGTTTTACTCTGCTGCTATACTGTGAGTTGTATAAGGGTAGGGACCAAGTCTTACCTAAATTTTCTATTTTCCTTGGTGTAATCGCTTTATGTGCAGTGCCTGTTTAATAAATATTTGAGTCTAATTATATGAAGAGGAGCATGATAGAGTGCAAAGGTGTCAGATCCCCCATATGTGGCCCACAACACTCCCAAGTATAACCTGAACCAGGTTCAGGGAAATGCTTAACAAAATAAAGAAGGCTACAATAAAATGCAGATAATATTAATATGTGGTTTTCTAAGATGAAATGCAGTCTGCAAGGATCTGTCTGTATAGTTCGATGGTTACCATCTCTGTTTGAGTTTGACTCCACTGATGTAGTGGGAAGACCATTAATTTTGGAATTAAAAGACCTGAGTTCAAAGCCTGACTCTGCTGTGTATTATACTTCTCTGGGCTGACAGTTTCCTCCTGTAAAATGAGGAAGGTTGTTCTGGATGATTCCTATGATCCCTTTCAGCTTGAAATTCTATGAGAGGGTCCCCTGGTAGAGAGAAGATAGCAGGCATTCTGAGTTGGTCAAAGGCATGTCAGAGGGCACAAGGGTAGATTTTTCTGGAAGTAGGAGCTCAGCACCAACCTGGGATGCAGTTTTTGCTCTCTTTTTTGGGCCAGAGACTGACTCACTTCATGGGAGGCAGTACAGGAGTCCTGGGTGAGTCCTGCTATCTCAGGCTGCCTGGGGCAAAGGCTGAGCCCCTCATGCATTGGAAGGCCCAGCTGGCTCCTGAGCAATACCGCTGGGTCATTTCCAAGTGACAAAACCAGCAGGCTTTTGTGGCTCAATCTCGCCTGTTAATTATTCCCCCTCCAAAGCAGGAGGGCCCTGGCTTATAAAACCTGAGTCCTGCAGGCTTTCTGTAATTATCCCAGGGCAGGTTCATGTTCATGCCCAAGGTGGGGTGTGTGTGGGGATGAAGAAAGAGCTGCCAATGCATAGCTGAATGTCTGCAGAGTGGCGTGCCTTGATGTAAGACAGTACCCAGCCTGCCGGTGGGCAGAAGTGCCAAGCAGTCTCCCTGCCTACCTCATGCTGTCTGCTGGCCCCTCCTTCCCCCCTCACATGTAGATTATGACAAAGAATTATGACCTCAAATTGTGGATGCAGGAGGGAAAGTGTTAATCCTTGAGTGCACTCTGGGCTGACCTCCCTCTCTATCCCTGACAGTCTCCCCAGCCCTCCCTACCCCTCAGAAAGGGACCTCCTAACCTCATTTACCACAACTGCCCTGGTCAATATGTGTCTTTCCATGAAGACTGAATAGCTTCAAAGGAGAGCCTCTCTTGGGCCTAATAGAAGGTTTACAGTCTTCCAAGAAAGCAATTTTTCCTCCTGTATTGATTTAGAATAAAAACTGTGTAATTAACCCACGGAGTGCCCTGCTGACCTAGCTCTTGAGGGGTGCGACAACCAAGCAGACTGTCTATCCCACTTGTGGGGTGTAGTTGGCCTTTAGCCAAACCAGGGCTTTCAAACAAGGAAGCTCTTGGGTTGGCATGAGACACAGAAAGGGGAGTAGTGACCATGGGGCTCAATTTCCTTGCCTTTCCTCCTAGGGATTCCTGAGAGTGGTCATTTGGTCTCTGCATAGGCCAGAGTATGAGGGTCATTTCACATACTCAGAGAGCCTTCCTTCCTTCCTTCCTTCCTTCCTTCCTTCCTTCCTTCCTTCCT
>NW_020954563.1:4432342-4521257 GCF_900497805.2 Vombatus ursinus | reverse complement strand
TTCCTTCCTTCCTTCCTTCCTTCCTTCCTTCCTTCCTTCCTTCCTCCTTTTTTATACAGTTATAACATATCTACTATGTTCCAGGTACTTTTCTTGGAGCTGAGGATACAGAGAAAAAATGAAACAGTTTCTGCTACTGAAGGAAACAGTATCCACAAGTTACTGCTGTTTGTCCTTCCTTCTTGAAGAGGATCGTGACATCAGGGAAGTGATGCCATGACATGTAAGTGAATTGGAGGTGAGTGAGGGAGGGTCTGTGCACACATACAAATGAATACAAAATATATACAAAATTTGTATGTGTGTCTGCTTCTGTGTTGGTGCAGAGGTAGCTAGAACATGGGAATACAGTTTCTTTCAAGTGATCACTTTCAAAGGAGGCAGTAGTAACCAAGGCCAATATTCCTAGGGATGAATGGGCTGATGCTCTGGTGTGAGGGTAGGTTAAATTCTGGGCCCTCCAGCTGAACTTTGTAAAGGATCCCTGCTCTAGGGGCACGCCCTTCCCTTTCTAAATGAATGCTCTAGTTATTATGAAGTTTTGTTTTTGGTTTTGTATAGTACTGAAATCCACCTGCCTGAAAACTGCTGCTCATTGGTCCTTCTTTTGCCCTATGGAGCCAAGCAAAACAAGCTGAGTCCTTCCCAACCCTCCTCCCTGTCCCCCCCCCCCCAGTAGCTCTTTGGATATTTGAAGACAGTGATTGTGTCCTTCCCAAAGCTTTGTCTGTCTTGAGTTAAAAATCTCCAATTTCTATTATCCAGTATCATCCCTGATGAGTCCATTTAGGTGGTGAAATGCCAAGCCAATGGGGACAAGCTAAAGGAAGAATGTGGGAGGGACCAAGAACATGTAGGCAAGGACAGGGTTATACATACCAGGACCTGGAAGGCTGGCTCCTAAAAAGCCATCCAGTACTTTACACTTATTTAACAGATGATGAAACCAAGGCCCATGAAGGTTAAATGATTTGCCCAAGGTCATTCAGGCCTTCTGTCTCCAGAGATAGTGGTATTTCCACAGTGTAGTGCTTTGAACTCTGAGCCCTTGATTCTTATGCTAAGATATGATTCCCTACCTGCCTTTCAACTCTCTGCACCTCACCTCCAATGTGTATTGTGGTTGCATGTCTTTAGAACTATAAACAGAACTCATGATGCAACAAATAGATGGACACTGGTATAGCCCAAAGAACTTTGGCCTGGGCACAAGGACACCTGTGTTCAAGCCTTAGTTCAACTTCTAAGTCACTATGTTAGTGAAACTGAATAAGATGGGTAACTTTTGTGGGACTTGGTTACTTATCTATAAAAACAGCGTGTTGTAGTAGATTATCTCAAAGGCCGCCTCTAAGTCTGAATTCTATGAAGTGTGGATTTGGGGAATAATTCTTTTGTTTATTAAAAATATTGGTGTATCTTATTTTTATATCACTTTCATTGCTTAATATGTCTGCTTATTCCATTGCTGTTTTTCAGTCATGTCTGATTCTTTGTGACCCCATTTGTTGTTTTCTTGGCAAAGGTACTAGAGTGGTTTGCCATTTTCTTCTCCAGTTCATTTTACAGATGAGGAATCTGAGGCTAACAGGGTTAGGCCCAGGATCACACAGCTAATAAGTGCCTGAGTTCAGATTTGAATATAGGAGGAGGAGTCTTCCTGGATTCAGGCTTGGCACTCTGTTCATTCTACCACCTAACTGTCACTGTGGAACCTTGGGCAAGTATTTCAAGCTTTCTGGGTCTCAGTTTCTTCATCTGTAAAATGAGGAGGTTGGTCTAGATGGATTCTGAGGTAAGAACTGAATCTATTATCATATGATCTTGTAATCTCTCCCCATTCTTCTACTTCTTGTATCAAAGAAGTTTTTTTTTTAAAGGGGAAAAAGCAGTTTATTGAATAATGCATTCGTAATCCCCCACCTCTGAAAAGAAGAGAATTGCATCTTTTCATATCTTTTTTTTTGGCCAAGTACATGACCAATGTCCAATTTCTTGTTTTTGTTCTTTCCATCTGCATTGTGTTCATTGTGCATATTGTCTTTTTGAGTCTGCTTACTTTACTCTGCATCACTTCTTATGCTTTTCTGAATTTTTAATGTTCATTGTTTCTTAAAGCCTATGTAATGGAAGGAAAATTAAGTGATAGACTAAAACCTGAAGGCAGGAATCCCTCTTAGAGACTTCTTGGCAGATGGACAACAAACCTTTTTCTGATCACTTCTACTGATGGGTAACTGGCAGACCATACTATTGTTGGCCAATTCCAATTCTTAAAAAGTTCTTGGGTTTGGCTGAGATTTTCTTCCCTAAAATTTTAACTAACCATTGTTAGTTCTCCGTTCCAGAGTCAAACTCCTTCTTTTAATAAGTCAGTCAAAAAAAATGAAACACAAACATTTATTAAACACCTATTATATACTAGGCAGTATAGCTACAAAGACAAAAATGAAATAATCACTCTTACCCTCAAAATAGGAAAATGGTCACATTTTCTATTTTCCAATCTTAACACCTACAGATCCTTCCTCCATTCCTTAATTTAGTAGAATTTCCAGACTCATCACCATCCTGTTTACTCTCTTCTAGATATCCTCCAATTTGTCACTGTCCCTCTTATGAAATAGGGCAGCCTGTGATTATGATTATGTACACAAAGGGAATGGGTGGGAGAAAATATAATTTCCATAACTAAAATAAAAACTTTTTGCTAGTTCCTTGAAAACAGGAACAGTTTTGGTTTCTTCTTGTACATAGTAGGCCCTTAATAAAAGCTTAGGGGCAGCTAGGTGGTGAAGTGGATAGAGTGCTCAGCCTGGAGGCAGGAAGACTCCTCTTCCTAAGTTCAAATCTGACCTCAGATACCCACTAGCTAAGTGACCCTCACCAAGTCACTTAACCCTGTTGGCCTCAGTTTCCTCATCTATAAAATGAGTGGAAGAAGGAAATGGCAAACTACTTAAGTATCTTTGGCCCAGAAAACCTCAAATGGGATTACAAAGAGTTGGATATAACTGAAAAATGACTAAACTAAATAAATGCTTATCGAATTGCATTTCCTGTATACTTCAGGCCCAAGTAGAACTTTTGGTTGGAATTATATGCACAATAACCTTAATTCTTCACATTCCCTTATGTGCATAGATGCAATTTCAAGGATGAGATTGACTGGCAACCTGGGTGGTCATCAAGGGGAATAATTTTCTTTTGTCTCCAGAAGGGCTGGACTGGTGCTTTATACCTTCATTTAATTACAGGTCTCAGGCTCCTTGACTCCTGTCTTCCAGTAGCCTAACAGAGACCATAAACATACTTTGCCCTGGGGCTTCAGCCTCAAGGCTCTGGGGAAGTTCTGAGCATATTTCTATAGCTGGCTCCAATTTCAGCTGCATTCTGTTGTCTTGACCGGCTCTCAGGGCCTCAGAAAAGTGAAGAACAGGGCAGTAGTCATTTATGGAAGGGGAAAGGTGAACAAGGGAAAACTTGCCCAAGGGAAAAGGTGAACAGGGGAAAGCTGGCTGGAATTTCCATAGAAAGTGCTTGCAGGTGAAGAGGTAAATTCACAAGCAAAAAGTCCTGGGGACTGGGAATTAAGAAATCTGGGTTCTAAGCCTGGCTCTGCATTACTTGCAATGTGAGGTTGGTCAGTCCATGCCCTGATTCTGGGCCTTAGTTTTTTCATCTGTAAAGTGAAGGGATTGGATTCAATGATCTCCAAGTTTTCTTCTAGCCCTAATGTTAGATAATATATAAGCACTTTGTAAACCTTAAGGCATGAGCAGCTAGATGGTGCAGTGAATAGAATGCTCGGCCTGGGGTCAGGAAGACTCATCTTCCTGAGTTCAAATCTGACCTCAGACACTTCCTAGTTGTGTGACCCTGGGCAAGTCACTTAACCATATTTGCCTCAATTTCTTCATTTGGAAAATGAGCTGGAGAAGAAAATGACAAATCACTCTAGTATCTTTGCCAAGAAAACCCCAAATAGAATCACAGAGTTGGACATGACTGAAAAATGACTGACTTGAAACTTTAAAGCATAATATACATGTCAGATACTACTAGTATTATTATAAATCCCAGCAGGAATCTTGGTTGAGTCAGCTCAGGGCTCCCAACCCATTTCCCACCAGATTGGGACAGCTGGGCCATGGAGATTTCCTGACCACTGTTGATGTTGTTCATTTGCTCCTGGGCCTTTTCATTTTAAAATCAATGAATCCTGAAATGCATGTATTCTGTAACATGCCTGTTATTCCTTTGCAAAGTATGAACCAGTTGTTGTTCACGATGCTATCCCTTTAAACAAGACACAAAAGGAAATCAATTATCTTCAGGATAATGCCATTCTCACCAACATGCAAGAGGCTTGTCTGTCTGTCACATCACCCACTTCTTCTCAATCAACTCCTGCTCTTTTATTCCTAGTCTCCTGCTTTCCCTCCAGGCTCCTGCTGGAACCTGGATGGCAGACAGGAAAAATGAAGCAGTTCCTCTTCTCTGACTTCATCCCTCCTATGGGAAAGGCAACTGGGACTGGTGTTAAGTCAGAGCCATGCCGCAGAGTTGTGAGCAGAGGGAGGGATGGAAAGAGGAGATAGCAGAATGAAACGCCGTGAGGGTAGGAACTAGTTCATTTCTGTTAAGAAGATCATAGATCTAGATGGGGAAGGAATCTTGGGGGTCAACTAGCCCAACCCCTCAGTGAGTCCCATAAGAGTCTAGTAACTTACTCAGTAAGTGGCAGAATCAGGATTTGAGCTCAGGTCCTGTCTAGGGCTCTTTTTACTGCACCATACTATCTTCTGGTACATAGTAGGTATCTAGAGGCTGGTTGATTGATTGATTACTTCATGAGTTTTTTTTGTGCTTTTGCTCCTTTCCTCTTCTTTCTGTAATACTGACCCTTTCTTTTTTGCTGTCATCATCATCTGTTGAAATTCTATTCATCCTTTAAATCTCAACTCAAATATCATCTCTTCTAGGAAGTTTTCTCTTATCTCCCCAGCAGAGATGGTCACTCTGTCTTCTGAACCCTCAGCTTATGTTCTTTCTATGTCTTTTATGTACATTTACTTCAGTAAATTAAGGAGCTATAATATCACTTATGTGGTTACTCTTCACCAATGGAGATGCCGACATTTTCAAGCCTAAGTACCTGGTTTTATGATTTGCCATGGCCAAGAAAAAAGAAAAAAAATATCATGAGTTGATGAGTTTTTTTTTTTAATTTAGCTATACTAATCCTCAAGTCAGGCCCATACTCAAAGCTTCCTAGGTCCCTGGCTTCCTTCAAGTCCCAGCTAAAATTCCATCTTCTTCAGGGAGCCTTTCCCAATCTGTCTTAATTCTGGTGCCTTTCCTTCATTAATTATTTTCTAATTATCCTATATATGGCTTGCTTGCTCATATCTGTTTGTTTGTTGTATCATTCATTAGATTATGCACTTATTGAGGGCAGGGACTATCTTTTTGCCTTTCTTTGTATCCCCAGCATTTAACACAGTGCCTGACACATAGTAGTCAGTCAATAAGGATAGGCTCCACTGATATAGCATCTTCATGACATGATGAGGTACCAGAAGAGGAGGCCATTAGAGCCTCTTAAGTACCAAAATAATTGAGACCCAAGATAAAACAGGAAAGTATGTGTCTTAGTTCCCTGACTTGACTTTGTGAATTCTTTCAAGACAATTCACTTCAATTCACCAAGCATTTATTAAGAGAATAATATGCGGCAGAGATTGTCTCTTATTTTCTTTTTTATCTAGGACTTTCTGGACCTCACTCAGGTCTTTGTACACGTCAGACAGGAATGCTTGTGAATTTGAATTGAAAATTGAATTTGTGAGCAGCTTACAAAATGCAGAGGTTTGACTTTGTTAGACCTCATTTCTCCATGTTAATACGGCCTCATGGCTAGCCTGAGTTTATGAGTACATCTATGTATCCATCCAATCTGAACTTGTGGTTGGACCAGTTAGAGCAACCTGTGTCCTGGGGTCACTGGAACAGTCCCTTGATGACTAGGGCCAAATGTTGGTGGATTGAAGTAGATAGAAATGTTCTGGGGCTGTCTTTGTAGACACAAACAAGATGGAGAGATAGCCTAGAGCTGTGGAAGGTGGGCTGACAATGAGTTCACCCAGAATTTTGTAAAATGTGTTTTATCTTTCAGGGCAGCTGAGGCTTTTTTTAAAAATTTCAATTAAAGGCATTTGAAAAAGAGACTATTTGAAAGTCATGGGGAGTGGGTCAGAAAGGCTATAGACAGTTCTCCAGATGTTTAAGAGGTGAGATGGGCAAGGCTGGTGAGGGTTTGAAACCAAGTCATACAGTTTCAGAAGAAACTGAGAAGACTTCTATGAACTGATGCAGAGCTGAGTGAGCAGAATCAGAACAACAATTTATGCAATGCAACATAAATAAAGAAAAATAACTTTCAAAGACTTTAGAACTCTGATGAGTGCAGAGACCAGAGGACTGAAGATGAATCAGGTTACCCATCTCCTACCATAGAGGTGATGGACTTAAAATACAGAATTAGATGTTCATTTTTGGACATGGCCAATATGGGAATTTGTTTTGCTGGGCTATGTATATTTGTTGTGAGGATTTTCTTTTTATATTGTTCAGTTGGGAGGAAGAGGAAGAATAATAAATGCTTGCAAAATAAATAATTTTTTAGAAGTATCATAAAAAAGACTTTCTTGAGTGTTTAGCCTAAAGCAGAGAAGATTAAAGCAGAACATGATCACTATCTTCAAAAGTCTGCAGAGCCATCATGGGGAAGAGAGATTAGAGGCATATGGTATAGTTGAAAGAGTTCTGAAATTGGAGTCAGGAGAGATTTGGGATCAAATTTCAGCTCTGGTACTTGGTAACTGTGGGACCATGAATAAGTCATTTAAGTTGTCTGAATCTTAGTTTCTTTACCTATGTAGTGGAGTAAATAGCTAAATAACTCTTTTGCTAATTATTGTGAAGAGAATGCTTTCTAGATGTCAAAGTGTGATAGAAATACAAGCTGTTATTATTAAACTTATTTTTTTTTGATCCCAAAAAGAACAACTAGAATTAATGGATATTCATCTCTTCTATTGCTTCATTTTACAAATTTGGAAACTAAGGTCTAATAGGAGAAAAGGACTTGCCCAAAGTCACACCACAAGTTAGTGGTAGACCCAAGACTAGAACCCTTAAACCAGGACTTTTCTGCCTTTTGTCTCAGCTCTTTTGGGCATCCCAAGGTTTGGACACTGCCATGACTCTTGGTAGAACCAAAGGAGCTGCATGGGTGCCCTTTCCAAGGTCAAGTAATTCCCTATCTTCCCAATGAGGTGTTTGAATTGGCTCCCACTGCTGATAATGCCTTCCCTAACCTCTCTGCTACCCATAATTCCTATTAGTTTCTACCATCATGTGATCCAGATAGGGAACCCAAGGTGTTTAGGAGATCCTGGGGCCATGATATTCCCTACCTACATTTTAGTTGAAGAGAAATAAAATTTACCTGGCATTGGGAAAGGGACAGTTGTGGAGGAAAATGGGATCCCCCAGAATAGCTCTTTTGCCCAATGCACTTTTAGCCCTTCTGATTCTAAAAGACTCATGCCATGCCAACCCCAACCTACTTATTCCAATTTTGGTAAACAAACATATATCGAGTTCCTACCCTATTCAAACATGGGAATCTATCAGTGGGACAGCAAACCCTTGATGACTTTGTAGATGGTCTTTGAGAATTGCTATAGCTAGAATATCTGTCATCCTGAGGCCAATCTGGTGCTGAGCGTCTCCAAGCAGTCCAGTTGGTTCTCAGACAACACATATACATACGATTTATCTCCAAGCCCATAGGCAAAGCCTTTTTAGCTTCATGAGTCCCTCTAGAGTTTGCAATCTTTTGGTATAGCTTTTAAAAACTCAGGTTTGCCTCTCTGACATACCAAGGCATTTGAGTAGGACTTCAGTGGAGGGCTGATGGAAATAAATAAGACATCGCCCTGTCCTTAAAGAACCTACAGTCTACCCTCCCTATAAATAACATAAGCTGCACTGCTGTAAGTTCATCAGGACACTGACAAAACAGGTTGAATTACAGTGTTTTGGAACTGAAAATGCTTCAAAAGCAACCTAGTCCAAGCCATGAGTGAGCAAGAATGCCTTCTATATCATGACCCATTGATGGTCATACAATCTCTGCTTGAAGATTTCCAGTGATGGAGACAACACATTTGTAGTATAATTTGAGATCTGGTACTGCTAAGCCCCTTCCCTTCCCATTTTTTTTTCATTGATTCTTTCTGATATTCTTGGCGTTTTGTTCCTCCAGATGAATTTCATCATTATTTTTTCTTACTCCATAAAGTAATTCTTTGGTGGTTTGATTGGTATGGCAATGGATAAGGAAATTAATTTAGATAGTATTTTCATTTTTATTATATTAGCTTGGTCTGCCCATGAGCAATTAATATTTCTTCAATTATTTAGATCTGTCTTTATTTGTGTGAAGAGCGTTTCGTAATTGTGTTCATGTAATTTGTATGTTTGTCTCGGCAGGTAGATTCCCAAGTATTTTATACTGTCTGTAGGCATTTTAAATAGAACTTATCTTCTTATCTCTTGCTGCTTGAATTTATTGGTAATATACAGACATAGTGCTGATTTTTGTGAGTTTATTTTGTACCCTACAATTTTGCTGAAGTTTTTCATAGTTTTGATTAGTTTTTTAGTTCATTCTCTAAACTAGATATGTTAAACCTGGGCTGCATGCAACCTACAACACTCCTGAGAATGACTGGAATCAGATTAAAATGTAATTGGGAAATATCTGACAAAATAAATAAAAATTCAATAAAACATAGATAATATGACATTTTAAAACTAAATCAATATGCTACCCACAGGAATCCTTTTGCATGGTTTAGCGGCCTCCATTTCTACTTGAGTTTGACACCACAACTCTAGAGCTCTCCAAGTAAACCAAAGTGATAATTTTGGTTCATCTTTACCTATGATTATTACTCCAGTTTCTTTTTTTCTCTTATTCTTATAGGTAACATTTCCAGTATAATATTGAATAATAAAGGTGATGATGGACCTCCTTGCTTAATCCCTGATCTTATTGGAAAAACTTCTAACTTATGCCCAGTGTCAGATGCTTGCTCTTGGTTTTAGATAGATTTTACTTATTTTAAGGAAAGCTCCATTTATTTCTATGCTTTCTAGTATTTTTTAACAGGAATAGGTGTTGTGTTTTATTGAAAGCATTTTTCACATTTATTGAAATAATTATGTGTTTTTTGTTGTTAATATGCTCAATTATGCTTATAATTTTCTGCCCTGTGTTCCTGGTATAAATCCAGTTTGGTCATAGTATATAAGCTTTGCAATATATTGCTGTAGTCTCTGTAAATATTTTCTTTAACATTTTTGCATCAATATTCATTAGAGAACTTGAGCTATAGTTTTCTTTCTCTGTTTTGACTTTCTCTGATTTAGGTATAAAGACCATATTTGTGTCATAGAAGGAATTTGGCAAGAGCCTCTATTTACTTATTTTTTTAAAAACAGTTTATACAGTGCAGGAATTAAAGAATTCACTTGTAGTTCTTTCTTGTTCGGGGGTCTTTTCTTTAGGAGTTCATCTATGACTTGTTCAATGTCTTTTTCTAAGATACAGTTATTTAAGTATGCCATTTCCTATTTTGTTAATCTGGGCAATTTGTATTTTTATAAATGTTTATCTATTTTATTTCAATTTTCAGTTTTATTTGCATATAGTTGTGTAAAATAGCTCCTAATAATTGCTTTTATTTCTTTTTCATTGGTTGTAAATTTGCCTTTTTCATTTTTTTTTTGTACTGGTAACTTGGTTTTCTTTTTTTTCTTAATCAAATTATCCAATGGCATATCTATTTTATTGTCCCTCTCCAAAAAACACAACACCAAAACTTAGTTCCTGGTTTCATATATTAATTTGATTTTTTTACTTTAAATTTTATTAGTATCTCCTTTGATTTTTAGGATTCCTTTTTTGGGGGGGGAGGTGTTTAATTGGAGGTTTTAATTTTTTGGTTTTCTAGGGTTTTTTCTTTAGTTGCATGCCCAATTTCCTGATCTATTGTTTATATAATTTGTTTATTGACCCACTCATTTTTTAGGAATAAGTTATTTGGTTTTCAATTTATTTTTTATTTTTGCTTCCAAGACTATTTATTGAATGTAATTTTTATTACCTTATAGTCAGCAAACCAACCCCAATAGATGTTGAGAAGTAGGAAGTCTGCTCCAAGCTTCTGTCCTTGTGTGTTCTGTTGCTTTTACAACTTTGACTGAGGTCCTACAAGCTTTCAGTGCTCCCAAAATGGAACTCCATGTCTTAGCCCTCTCTCAGTTCCTGGGCACTGGAATGCTCCTTATTGCTGCTGCCACCATCACCACCATGACCTCTTTGCCAGACTTGCTCCCCAGAGTCTGCAGCCCTTTCTATTCATTTCTCTAAGCCACTGTTGCCTAGAAAAATGACTCACTGTGACTTCTTCTTGGTTTTCCCAATCAGAATTCAATCTAGTATTTTCTGTAGATCTCTTTTGAGGAGGTATGGGGGGGGAGAACTAGTCTCTAATCCTTCTCCATTCACCATCTTTGTTTCACACCCTTGTTTTTTACATTTTAAAGTTTTTACTAAGCTCTGCCCCCACTACAGCCCCAACTTGGAATGTTTGAAAGTCTTCTATTCTGTTAAAAATCCAACTACTTATTCCAACACACCACCCTAGTACTCTATCCCCTGCTTTGTGGAGTTGTAAGCTTATTTCTTTATTTTTTTTTCCTTTTGGAGTACTGTATTCCAAGATTTCCTCTCATTTGTAGTAGAAGCTACCAGGTCTTTTGTGACCCTTACTGTAGTTCCTTGGTTCTTGAACTCTTTATTTCAGTATTTTTATTTGACTTGGAAGCTGGAATTTAGCTATTACATTTCTAGCACTTTCTCTTTTGAGGTTTCTTTCAAGAGGTGAATGGTAGATTTTTTTTTCTATTTTCATTTTGTCCTCTGGTTCTAAGAGATCTGGACAGTTTTTAATTTCTTAAAACATGGTATCTTAGCTTTAAAAAATATTGTTTTCAGGGAGTCCAATGATGCTTAGATTATAGCTATTTGACTTGCTTTCCAGGATAATTGTTTTTGACATTAGCTCCCTTACATTTTCCTCTATTTTTAAAATCTTAAAAAAATTTTTTTTTGGAGGTAATCAGGGCTAAGTGACTTCCCCAGGATCATACAGTTAATAAGTGTCTGAGGTTTGATCTGAATTCAGGTCTTCCTGACTCCAGGGCCAGTGCTCTATTCACCGTGCCACTTAGCTGCTCCTTAAATTTTGCTTTAATATTTCTTGTTGTCTCATGGAGTCATTGATTTCTATTTGGTTTATTCTAATTCTTAGGGAGTTTGTTACTTGGGTAAGGCTTACTACTTTCTCTTCTAAGCTTTTTTATTCATTCAATTTTTCCTCAATGCTCTTATTTCAGTTTAAAAAAAATCTCTTGATTCATTCCTTCTAGGTATTCATTTAGTTTTTATCAAAAACACCTTTTTTTTTTGAGTTTCTGCTTACAATTATTGTGGAGTTGCTTCTTCTAGGTTGGATTTTTGATGTCTCTGTAGCTATAATAATTCTTTATAATTGTTGGTGTCTTCTGTTTACTCATATCAGGGACCTTAGTTTCTGAATTGTAGCTTTGTGTCTGTGCCAGGATCTATTTCCCTTAAAGTGCTTTTGGGTGGGGTAGTCACCTTGATTGATTCTTACCTAGGCTACACTAACCTCCTCCTCTTCCCACAGCTAACTTAGTGTGTCTATGTTAAGAGCACTTGTAGGTTTTAGGTTCTTCTTGATATTTAAGACTCAGAACAATGTATTTTGGGGCCGTCTGTGGTCCTCCAGTAACAAAATGTGAGGGATCTCAGAGCCTTCACTTGGAGTGTTCCCCTGAGCACTTGCACTTAGTTGCTCTTAATTGCTTCCCAGGATCACACTGTGGGTTTCTGATCATCCTGGGGTGGAAGCCCTCTAATCTTGCTTCCTTCAAATACCTTCATTATTACTTTTTAAAAAGAAGCTGGTAGGCAAAAAATTTGGACAGGACATGTTCCCACTTAGGGAAGTCATGATAAGAGGCCATTATTTAGTTAAATCAAGCCTCCCAAACTTGTTTTTCTTAGTTCTTTCTTATGAAAGGGAATTTTAGTTACCTGCATTATAACCTGGGAGGATATGTTCTAAGCTATGCCTAAAATACTTCCTAGGGTCAGGGATCATGATAGACCTGGCCCAAAGAGATGAATCTCTTCCAAAATTATTTCCTTCCATTGGCCTAATGTTCTGAACAGTCTAAATTCTCATATTCTATTTTTTAAATTCCAGCTCTGATCAGTGGTTCTGTTTTCCAATTCTACTGTTTTGTGCCCATCTTCCTTTTCCTTTTATACACCTGAGTGAATCTTTTGAGGTTCATCTAAATGACTATGAAAGTGTCTGTTTGTCTGTCTGTATATGTATATATGTATATATGTATTCATTTACTTCCCTCTGTATTTTTCATTCTACATTCAGTAAATATCAACCAAAACAGAATAAGGGATGTATCTGTAAAACTTCTTTTTCTTGATTACTTATGGCTCAGGGAATATCTCCCAGATATAGCCCATGGCATGATGATATCATTAACTGAAGGCTCTTGTAAGGAGTCTCTAAAAGGTAGAATATTTTAAAAAACAGGGACAAATGGACAGGAGGAGCATAAAGCTGGGCTGCATATGTTTATGAGACATAGATGAACAACTTAACTTTAAATGATGGTTTTAAAGCTTTGCCTATGAAGCTGAGAAGGTAAGTAATTTCCCCAAGGTCACACAGCCAGCACATAGCAGAAGCAGGACTGGAACCCAGATATTCCTGACTCTAAAATGTTCCTCTATCGTTAGTGTTAATATTTTTATATATCATCATAGACAAAATCCATTCATCGCTTCAAATGTCTTCATATGAGGGTTGATATGTAAGAGAAGAGAATTCTAAACAGTAGAAAAAGTGAAAGGACTCAACAAGACAAAATTTATCATTTTCATTCTTAATGAATTCCTTTATAATTGCAAGATCCATCTAGTTCTAAGCTGGGGATGGGCCTCTGGCCCCATGGTGTTAGCCAGACATTTGGCTGCCTCCAAATGACCTTCTGTACTTCCCCAGAACCTTCTGCACTGGCCTGGTTCTGTCTTTCAGAACCCTGAGTTTTACACGATTGGTCCATGTAAAATCCTGTGCTGTATCCTTAGCCTCTTGGGAATGCCCTGTGTACCCTATATACTATTCATTCATTCAATCCTATAAACCTTGTTTAAATGGATGTTTAATGTTTAAATGTTTGCTGTATGTGGTACAACTTGGGGATATGATAGATCTGTCCCAGGTCCCGTATTCAAGTAACTTGCAACAACATTTTCTAGCGGGGCAAGTATACAGAAAATTATGATTAAGGCTTATTGAGAGAAGTAGAAACCCAGGCAAAGGAGTAAGAGACATTTGACCAAGGCAAGGTCACTTTCCTCCAAAGAGGGTGTCAAAGAAGGCAGCATGGAGAAAGTGGCCCCTGAGTTGGGTCTTGAAGGGAGAGACTTCATCACTGTGAGTTCCCACCCCCGCCAGCTTCAGGAAATGCCAGGAACATCATTGTTGCCATCCTGCAACATTTTCCTCCTTAGGACCCCTCCCTCCTATTCTGTCTTCTACCTGACTGCCTTGCCCCTTTGATGGGATGAGTGGGGCATGTGGAGATAGCAGGAAGTTCTGCAAGGGCCTCTGTGCAGAGCATGTTGGAGAAGCCTGCCAGCTGGATGGCTCATTGGGTTGAACCGTCTGCAGTATAATTGGAGAAAGGGCACTTGGCACTTACAGTTTTTTCTCCAGATTTTTTTCCCGTCTTTAATTAGCTAATCTCTGGAACAGCCCCATGAGCTCAGGAGCCCTCATTACTACCCCATTTTGGGAAGCAAGAACCAAGCAGCCTGGTGAGGGCCTGGGGCCTAGGCCCCGCCTGACTCTCAGCAATTTCCCTGGCCTGAGAATTGCCTTTGCTTGCTTCCCTCTGGAAGCTCTGGAGACACTCTTGGAGCATGAAGCCAGGCTGGCTCACTCTCAGTCTCTCTCTCTAACACAAGAGCAGGTGGTAACTTGTACTAGATGCAGTATGGGGTGATGGGCTGTGCCTCAATGGGGAGGCAGCAGAGGCAGGCACAGACAGACACAGACAGACACACATGCCCTCTATCAGTGTGGGTCAGTAGTGTAGGAATACAAATTTAAGGTAATGAGATCCCATACTGGAATTCAGTTCAGTCAATTCAATTTCTGGGTAGGTCAAGAATGCCTGCCTTCCTTCCCTCTGCCTTTGAGAATTCTGACCTTCCTTTCTAGGCCCCCTGACTCAGGTGTTGCTACCTCCTCTGGGAGAACTTCCCTGATTCCCCCAGGAGTTAATATTCTCTCCTTCCTCAAATAACTGTGTATGCACTTATCTGCATGTCATTGGTTCTTAACATTTTTGGTGTCTTGGCACTCTGGTGAAACCTATAGACCCCTTCTCAGAATCATGTTTTGAAATACATAAAATAAAATTCATAGGATTGCAA
Source organism: Vombatus ursinus (assembly GCF_900497805.2). Taxonomy (NCBI): domain Eukaryota; kingdom Metazoa; phylum Chordata; class Mammalia; order Diprotodontia; family Vombatidae; genus Vombatus; species Vombatus ursinus. The sequence goes on along the minus strand of NW_020954563.1, from coordinate 4,506,562 downwards.
AAAAAAACAACAATTGTATTGAAATATGGTTATCAAAATATTTAAAAGACAAATTCATGGGTACCATGTTAAGAGTCCCTGGGGTACATACCAGTAGATTCCCCTCACATCCCTCACTCCAGTAGAACATAAGTGCCTTAAGGGCAGGAGTTGGTTGTTTTTCTATCTTTGCATCCCCAGTACCTATCATAGTGCTTTGCATAGGTCTTCAGTAAGTGTTTGTTAAATTCAATTCAGCAAATGCCTGTTTATTTGGCACATACTTTGTTCAAGGCACTATATATGTGTTTTGGGGGAGGATAGGGTGTCAGATAAACTTTAGCTAAAAACTTAGTGTCTCCTTCCTGGAGCTCTAGAAGCAGAATAAGACATATACACAGATGATTGTAATAAACAGTAATTTATAAGTACATTAAAAAAAGAAAAAATATAAGTACATTTTTAAAAAATGGTGGCTTTAATGGAGTTTGTAAAATGTAGGTCAGTTAGTGTAGTAATGCAAGCTTCCGTGAAGACACTTGCAACCTGGAACTTGGTGTTCCCGGAGTTTCAGGGCTCAGCTGAGCAAGGCTCCTGGGCAGGGCCAGCCCTGCAGCGAAATTGTGAAGTGAGCAAAGTTGGGCTTGGGAACCAGCACACTTACTGTTCTTCAGCCCTTTCTCCTTGCTGTCAAGTGCCCAGCACTTTCCTCACTCTCACCTCTCTCCACCCTCTCCCTTTTCCAAAAAGTCTACTCCCAGAAAAGCACCAAAGCCCCTTGGCTAAAGGACTGATAGCAGCTCTATGTGTCACCTTCCCAAGAGGGTTTAGTCTTTACAGCCTTAAGTTAAGAAGCTTAGCCAATAATTACTACTTCAGTCACCAGCTCTTCTCAGACCTCTCTGTAGATAGCTCAGAACCTTGAACTCAAGAGCTCTGGGAATAACAGTGCTCCTTAGACTGCTTCCCCTCCTTCCAGCATAGGTCCTTCAGCCATGACTGATGAGAGAAGTCACTGTGGAGAAGGGGTCCACTTTCCTCTGCACCACCAGCACCAATTGCTGACCAACTGCCCCGATGAACAGTGAGCCCAAGAACTCTGGGAGTGGCAGCACCTGCCCACCCCAGACAATTGTCCTTGTCACCAAAGTCCTTGGCATTGAAATGGTTCAGCATCATTTCATCAGTGGAAATAATATTAAAGAAGATGCATTTCCATCTGTTTTGCTATAGCACCTGAATGACCATGGGATCTTTCTGTTGGATTTGCAACTAAAATGTCCTACATATGTTTTCTCCCCCAATAGAATGGGAGATCTTTAAGGGCAAGGACTGTCTTACTTTTCTGTTTGTATCCTCAATACTTAGCATAATGATTTGTGTGTAGAAAGTACTTAATGCCCCCCCCCACTAATTAATTAATTATTTTTTCATTGCTTCATTCATTCCTGGAATAACCCATAGGGGAGATAAATAATGACTTCTCAGCTACCTGAAGTCATCCTGTGGGGAAGGTCTGTCTTGATCAGCCCTCTGAGGCTGCCAGCCTCTGGTAGCAACAACACTCAAGAGGATTCACCTTTTTCTGCAGTGATCTTAGGGTCTACTGATATTTCAGATACCATTCCTTCCTCTCCTCTCACCCACCAAAGTGGAGGGAGAGGACCATGGCATTTTAGAATCAAAAAGGATCTTAAAAACCCTTTAAGATGCAATAACATCATTTAATCTGGTGCAGCATTTCATTTGGAGTGAAAGGAACTGGATTTGAATTTTAGCCTTGTTATTTACTAGTTTAGCTGTATAACCTAGGATTAGATCTATAACTAGTCATTTTTGTTCCTGGAGCAAGCAAAGGGGTGTGGGACATCATGGGGAAGAAACCCACCCTGAAATAGAATTAGGTTACTGCAATTTTGAAGGACTGGCCTTTGCTAAGGAAATAATAATAATAATAACAATAATAATAATAATAATAATAAAAATAAGCCAAAATAGTCAATAATAGGTCAACAATAGTCAAAAAGTCAATAATAATAATAATAACAATTATTATATGGCACTTATATGTGTCAGACACTCTGCTAAGTACTTTACAATTATTCTCTCACTTGATTCTTAAAACAGTTCTGAGAATAAGTTGCTATTATTATCTCCATTTGACAGATGAGGAAACTGAGGCAAACAATCATTAAGTGACTGGCACAGGGGTCTCATAGCTAGTAAATATCTGAGACTGTACTTGAACTCAGGTCCTCCTGACTCCAAGCCCAGTGCTCTATCAACTGTACCATTCAGTGGTGGTAAGATTTGGCATGTAGCTGCTAATGGGATGGGGGTGAGGGGTGGATAGGAAATGTGACTTGGGATAGCTCTATTGGTGCCATCTGAATTTTGAGCTGTGGAGCAAAACCCTGATTGACCCATCCTTGTTACAGCTTTGTCTTGGCAAGTCATTTCCCTTTTCTGGTCCACAGCTTCCTTCTCTGTAAAAGGATGAAGTTGAAGCCCTTGAGATGGTTCCCTAGATCTTTTCCAGAACTAACATTCTATATATTATGCTCTCATATAAGTTTATATTCCTACTATACCAATGGCTCACATTTTCCAGAGCATGGTAAAGTTTACAAAACACTTTGACATTGAACTTTAAAGCTAATAATGAAGCACCTTCCTCCTATCAGCTCTGTGAAGGAGGTGGCATAAGGGCTACTATTTCAGTATTTCAAAGATCCATGAAAGATTACCTTGGCTTGGTTGTTTCTTTAAGTGATTACCCTTTTAGCCCATCTACAACCTAATAGTTCATTTTTTGGAAGTTGCTCTGGTTGAAACATTCATCACCTTGCAGTCAAACTGGTAATGAGTTTCTTTGAACTTAGCTGGGATGCACTTATCATTTTTTTGTTTTTGCTGTTTTTTTCTATGCCTTTCCTTCCCCTTTCCCAACCCTCCCCCAGACTGTACATGACTTAATGATGGGGATGTGACCTATTAGTTCTATTAATTAATCTTTATATATCTCCCTCAGTTCTTTGTCCTGGACTTGTAGCCAGGAGGTACTTAATGTGTGTAAGAGAAATTCTGCAATCACCTTGATCAGCTTTTATTTGGGATTTTTGATTGCTTTTTTCAGAGGTACAAACCCATTGGTACTTGGTTGAGAAGACTGAAGATACTTGATAACATCTTACTGGGGCTGCCTCGAGGATAAATTGGTTGGTTTAGAGGCATCTCTTGGCACCTTTTGAAGCATGAGCTTAAAAGGGTATGTGAGCAAAATTTGGGGAGGATGGGTGCTTGGAGGAGGAACCATAATATAAAGAAAGGGCCCTTCCCTTTGTGCTGGTATTAAAAGGGACACCAGATCACTTCCCAAATTTTTACACTTCCACATTTCTTCTAGAGAGATCTTGAGAGTACAGATCACCAGGATCTGTTAATGGAAGCTTTGGAGAGAGACATATCAGAGATGTTTGCCCACATGGTCCAAGAGATAAGTTCCTTTTGCATGTCCTTCTTGTGTCTCTGCTTCCTTGTTTGAAGAGGGGAGATAGCCTAAGCAACCTGATTCTGATCTGAGCCTTCTAGCTGGAAAAGAAGTGATTTCTTGGGTAGCATCAACCTCATGGTTTACTTTGCAAGAAAGCTTAAGGTTAAGAGTTCAGGAATCTAACCTTCTAGTCGGAGGGGAGAATTCTTGAACACTGAGAGCCTTGGAGGTTACTTCATGATCAGAAATGTGTTTTAGGAATATCAAGTTGATAGCTATGGGAGGGTGGATTGGAGAGGGGAGATGTTGGAAGCAAGGATTATAATTAAAATGATATTTTGATAATCTAAGATATTGAGGATAAAGGACTGAACTAGGCTGGTGACTGTGAATCAAGAGAAGGGTGCAGATGTGAAGGAGGTTATGGAATTCTGATTGATAAAATTTGACATTTGATTGGATAAGGAAAGTGAGGGAGAGGGAACAGAGAACGAAAGGGAAATTTGGTGATTCTCTGGTAGGTAGATTATTCAGTGTAGACAAACAAATGGAGAACCTAGAGCTGTATATGATCTGTTGACTACCTTTATTTGATTTACAATCAACAAACTTTACTGAATACTTCTTCTATGTAACTGCCTATGCTAGGCACTGGACATTTATGAAGTAGTGGGATAACCCTCACCAGAAGGCTTCAGATGGATGGTTGCTTTTCGGGGATATTGTAGAAGGGGATTCTTGTCAGGTCTGGTTTGGCAGGGTGACTTTTGAGACCTCTTCCAACTTGGAGACTCCTTTTTTTCTTTCTGTGACTGTAAATTAATGAATTCAACTTCCCCCTTTCTGTAAATGGAACACCAAATTCTCTGGACACCTCGGGAACTAAATATCCAAATATATAAATACATGAATACACAATATCAAGAGATATGAGGTCATGCTAATCAATTAATGAACATTCTATGCTGCAACTATGCCTCGATATAGACCTCATAATGGGGCTTTAAAATGATCAACAAAGAGCCCCACGTTCTTCTATCCTTCTCAAGGTCAGGAAGAATCTTCACTGGAAGGTGTAGTGTTCACTTCATGAGCTCACCCTAGGGCAGGATGTCCAAGCCCTACACACCTCCTTCATCAGTGACATGAAGGCATGAAAAGAGGAGCGAGGATTGTTACTAAATTCTTCTAGTCTCAACATCACCCTGAAATTTGGATGCTCTCAGAAGTCAATTGAAGTTGGGGTTTCCAATGGCATGATCCACTGATATTCTAAGGCCATTGCCCTCTAGACTCATAGTACCTTCAGTTTGGCTTCCCACCAGAAGGGAAGCATAATTGGGACTGCTAGGTAGACAACACTGACATTCTGATGGGTCACTCTCCTGCCCCACAGAGACTTCAGAGGGCTTGGATGCTCCTCTAAATGAAACGTACTTGGAAGTGCTAGACAGACGGCCTCCCCCTTTCTAGTGGACCATATTTAGTCCATACAGCACACTATCATAGTGGGGAGAAAAGCTCAGGTCCTTTGCTCTTCCATATTTGAGTTTTTAGTCCTTGACTATTCCATGCCACCAAGAACGACATGGGTGATCCTTTTCTCTCTCTAAGAGATACACTGCTCAGGAAATTATCCTTTTCTGACACATTGTCTTGGCTTGAGGGATGTACATTTGTATCTAAACATTTTAAAAGGCATCATCCTAGTGTAGATCAGTAAACATGGAATCAAAAGACCTATATTTCAATCTCAGCACTGCCCCTAACTCATTGCGTAACTTTGAGCAATTATTTTAATTTTCTGAATCTCAGTTTCCTCCTTTGTAAAATGGGGACAATATTATTTGCATGTCCTATATCATAGTGGTTTTTTTGGTGAAGATGAAATGAAATAATGTATATAAAACGCTTAGCACATTTTAAAGTGCTCTCTAGGTATCAGCCATGATTTTTATTTTCCCTATCTACCTCAACGGGGTTGTAGTGAAGAGAAGACACCTTAATGTGTAAAGACCTATAGAAAGCACATTAAGTGAAAACAATAATTCACTGTCTGGTTTAGACATGAAGGATGCTGCACATTTTTGAGCAAGTATCTTGATATAAATGGTTAACAAAGTAAAGGATTTATGCCCTGGACCTTGTGGTTTGTGCTTGAAGGGTCCCATGAGACTATCCATTTCTCTTTAACTGCCAATGTTGGATAACAGCTACCCAGCAAAACGACCAATCAGTTGTGGCTGTTCAGTTGTTTTCAGTCATGGCCAACTCTTTGTGACTCCATTTGGGGTTTTGTTGGCAAAGATACTGGAATGGTTTGCCATTTTCCTCTCCAGTTCATTTTACAAATGGGGAAACTGAGATAAACAGGGTTAAGTGACTTGCCCAGGGTTATTCAGATAGGAAGTAACTTAAGGCTAGATTTGAACTCAGGAAGATGAATCTTCCTGATTCCAGGCCTGGCACTCTATCCACTTTGCCACCTAGCTGTGATCAATCAGTTACATTTGTTTAAAAAAGGTAATAAATTGACTTTTTGGCACTCTATACATGATTCCATTTTCTATGATGTTGGTTTTTAGTCTTCAGAGTTTGTTTTTTTTGGGGGGGGGATAGGTTATGCTATATTACATTACAGTATGCTATATTATATTATACCATAGTCAGATATGTACCATGTGACTTTGGATCCCAGTATTTTGAATAATCATAATACATTGCATAGCTCAAATAGCCATGCAATATATTTTTGACCAACATACCATGCAGAAATCATAAATGAAATAGCAAAACATTTAATTGGGACATAATATCTATGTAAATAACAGAAATGAATCAGTACATTACCTGTCCCCTCCACCCCGCCCCACACACATTACACATACAAAGGGTTCTAATCTTCCATAGATTCTCACACTATTGGGAAAGGGCTTACAATACACCCAGGGAAACTTATGCTCCAAGGTGAGAAGGGTGTGTCCTGGTCAGAATGCCTTCACAGCTCCATTTCTCATTAACCTGTTTAGCTTTGCTGCGGTTTGACCCTGTTACTTTGGATGCTCCTCTAAGTCTCTGCTGCTATGAAGCTTTGTCCTCTCCCATTCCTCTCATCCTTAGAAGCTATTCTTTACCGCTTTTCCTCCAGGTGTTTTTTGTAGTCATTTTGTGTTGCAGCTTCTTTAGGGATGAGGGTGTGGGTGGGAGGGGACAGGGGTTGGATTATAGCCTCTCTTTTGCAAGACTGCCCAGGACTAATAGCTTTTGGTAAAAAAGGCCTCACTCTACCCACACAAAAGGGTCACTCAGGCTTCAATTAATACCTTTTTTACCTACCACCATCACTACCCAATATGGTCCCCATCTTCATGTCTAGTTGAATTAGGGACAATAAACTTCTTTTACTTCTTCCCCACTGCAGAATGTAGGCTATACGCGTATCCCATATATGGTCTGCAATTCTTGTCTCATCTTTTTGGGCTGGGGATAAGTACACACTTCTCATTTAGCCTTTCAATTCTTGAGCCATGCAAATTGCCTTGATGCTTTAATAAACCTCAGGGAGGTACTTAGTAACACTGGAGAGGCAAGGGGTAGAGTGGTAACCTTTGTTCAGCATTTTTGCCCTCCTGGCAAAAATTCCCTGTTATTATAATATACTCATCTATCCCATCCTGGCCCATCTCATTCCATCCCATCCCACTCTATCTTATCCTGTCATATTCTATCCTATCCTGTCCCAATCATACTATATAATATGATATGATACAATATAGTGCTTTGCTGTGTCATGATATGCTATGAATATACCCTCTGTGTGAGCAGAGCACTATGGTATGTTCTGGAGGAGATACTGAGTTTAGATGTGACATAGTTCCAAGTCACTTAGCCTCTATCTACTTCAGTTTCATCAGCTATAAATAATAATAACATATATATGTTATCATATATAATATTATATAATTAATAAATAATATAAATAATAAATAATAATATTATATAATAATATTATATATATATAATATGTTACATATATATAATATAATAACAGCACCTCCTTCTGGGGTTGTAGTGAAGGATCAAATGAGATAACGTTTGTAAAGCACTAGACATAGTTCCTGGCACACAGTAGGCGCTTAATAAATATGTTATCCCTTCTCCCTGTTCCTGCCCTCATGAAGATGATGATGATAATGATGATGACAATGACAATGACAACAACAATAACAATTACCACTACTACTACTACTACTACCACCACCACCACCACCACCACCACTATTTATATAGCACTTTAAGGTTTGCAAATTAAGGTTTGCAAAAAGCAAAAAGATGTTGCAAAAGAGCAAAAGCTTTATAAATATCTTATTTTATCCTCACAACAATCCTAGGAGGTAGGTGATACTATACTCAAGCAGAGGGATAAGAAATCGATGCAAATTCTTTTGGTAACTCAAAACCTCTTTGTGGTGTAGTAACGTCTACTACAATAGAGTGTTTTGGGAGGTCTGAGGGAGAAGGCTGATACCCACTGGGAAGAATTGGAGGGAGTGGTGGAGGGCTTCTTGCAGAGTTGGTTGTATACCCAGGATTTCAACAGCTAAAGAGGTGGAAAGAAGGAAATTTAGGTGCAGTAACAGCTTGAGTAAAGGCATAGTTGTAGGAAAGCACATGTTTAGCATGGGGGTACACAGAGTTGACTATGCTGGTTACAACATAGAGTGTATGGATGGCAGGTATAGGAGATACACCTGGAAAGGTAAGATAGTGAGTGCCAAGGGTGGAGAAGCTTGGACTTAATAAGTGATAGGAAGCCACTGAACACTTTTTAATGGAGGAGTGATATGACTAGTTGTCTATCTAAGAAAGATTGTTCTGTCAGAAATATGAAGGGTGGTTGGGAGTGGGGAGAGAGAGAAGCTGAGACAACCAGAAAAGGGTAATTGCAAAAGCCCAGGACAATGGATATGAAACCGTATGCTGCTGGTGGCAGGGGAGAGGAGGACGAAGCCATTGTATTCTTGGGAGAGGGGAAGGAACACCTTAAAACTTGCATTACAGTCTTGTCAGAGGCAATAGAGAGGAGGGGAGGAGGATTCAAGAGTCTTCAACAGTGAGATCTCTAAGACCTGGTAAATGACTGAATAGCAGAGGTGAGAGGGAGAAGAGCAGGGTTGTGCTGGAGTCTGCTGGTCCAAGTTCTGTGAGACACGATTATGAAATTTTCAATGTGAGCATTTACAATTTAGAAATCAGCAAACATGACCAATCAGGGCTTGATTTGTTTGTTGATCATCTAAACTTTAAAAAAGTGGTAGAGAAAATGTTAATAATGTAGTTTAAACTTAAAAAATGTGTCACATGTTCTTTTTCTTCTCTCTCCTATCCCTCTTCCACAGAGATCAGGTTGTTAAACATTTATAAACCCATTCCTTGGGAAGAGTCAAAGATAACCCCAAACCTGTGAATACAACAGATTGGATTGCCACAAGGACAAATAGGGAAGTCAGAAGAAGCAGATTTGAGGGGAAATATGAACTCAGTTTTAGCTATGTAGAACTTGAGGCTCTGGTGAGTTCACCAGGTGGAAATGTCCTATGAGTAGCTGGAAATGCAGAAGAAAAGTAAGAATAGCATGGCTTAATGAAAAAAGAATAAGATGTGTTATTTTTTAAAATTAAAGTTTTTTTCAGCCAATGAAAAACTGCCTTTTCAGTTTCACCTGAGCCTATATTGCCTTCTGAAATATCATATTGAAGGTTCTCAGTTTCTTTATAGTGATGGCTGCTAAATCATGTGTGATCCTGACTGTGGTTCCTCAGTACTTGAATTCTTTCTTTCTGGCTACTCACAGTATTTTTTCTTTGACCTGGAAGTTTTGGATATTGACTATAATGTTCCTTGGAAGTTTTCATTTTGGTACGTCTTTAAGCAGGTGACTGGTAGACCTTTCTATTTCTACTTTGTCTTCTGGTTCTAAGAGATCTGAGTAGTTGTCCTTTATGCTTTCTTGAAATATGGAGTCTAGGCTGTTTTTTGTTTTTATTTTGTCATAACTTTCAATGACTCTTGAATTATCTCTCCTCAATCTGTTTTCCAGGTAATTTGTTTTTGCTGTGAGATACCTTATATTTTCTTTTATTTTTTCAGTCTTTTAACTTTATTTCTTTTATCATGGGGTCGTTATCTTCTATTTGGCACATTTTAATTTTCAGACAGTTTGCTCGTTTGACAAGATTTTATACCTCTTGTGTCAAGCTGTTAATTACCTTTCCAATTCTTTCTTCCATAGCTCCTAGTTCTTTTCAATTTTTTTCTTTTAGCACTCTAATTTACATTAAAAAATTTAAACTCCTAAAAAACACCAACTCTTGCTTTATTCCTTCCTAGAATTATAGTTGAATTTGCAGCCATTTTTTTGAGGCTTTGGGGATATTTTTGGATTCATTCTCTTCTTCTGGGTTTGTATCTTGAGCATCCCTGTCACCATAATAACTTTTTGGGGTAGGATTCTTTTTTTTTTTTGTCCTTCTTCCAGCCTGCTTCATAACTTCAGATGTCATCTAAGGGCTAGGCTCTTTGCACTTCTGAAGGGAACATCTAGCCTGGTTCTACTATTGCTTTGTTAGGCTATTGAGTGTTTCAGGACCTTAGGGACAGCTCAGGCTGGAAATCTGAAAGGTTTCAATATTCCCAAAGCGGTCTGATCTGGGAAAAAAAAGTATTTTCTATCCTTCTTGTCTGAGATCTACAAGTCCCTGACCTAGGTTTTGCTCTGAACAACATACGGGTTTGTCCTGGTTGGAGTTTAAGTAAATTCAGCCACTATTCACCAGAAGGTACTTCAGGCTACTCTTTGGTCTGGGATTCCTGCTTTGGTTTTTCCTTTGTAGTCATCAAACTGGGTTGGAAGCTGGAACTGACACCCTGCTTCATTTCTAGGGTCACAGCTACACAGTCACTACTTCCTTTTGAATTTATTCCTCATTTAGTACATAGGCTATGGTCCTTGTCTTCTCTTTAATCTGGAGTGCCACTGGTAGGTGTAGGTCATCTTTTCTGTGCACCCTCAATCTGTGATCTAGACCTAGGTAAGTAAGATAGAGCCAGCAGTTGACACCTGTTCCTATATCCTGTACAAGTTTGGATCCCTCTGTACTGTATTTGGGCCTTCTTCTTACCCTTCAGCATTTTTCCCTTGTCTTATAATTCTCTGCATAGCTATTCCTGGCTATACTGCATCTCCAGTGTTGGTAGAACACTCTATTTCCCCATACCTACCTGAGCTGGAAAAAGATCCATTGGGATTTTTTTCTTGGCTATCTCAATCAGGATATGGTCTGATGTGTTTTCTAGATCTTTATGGAGTTGTGGGGAGAGTTCAGCTGTGTTTCTTCTTCCTACTCAGCCATCTTGGTTCTTCCTGAGAATTGCATTTATATTTGGTGATCCTGGGTTCAAATCCCAGCTTTCTTAATTCCTATGTGACTTTGGCTAGGTTGTTTAATCTCTCTGTTTCTCAGTTTCTTTACTTATCAAATGGGACAGTTGAACTTCACCTCTGAGGTATCTTCAGTCTCTAAATCTATAAACTGGTTATATAAAGTTAGAAGACACCTACATAGAGCTGATAGTTGAAGTCTTGGTAATGAGTGAGATTACTAGTCATGAGAGATGAGGACAGACTTTTAGGAAATGTTCAACTTCAGTTCTTATGTAGATAAAACCTCAGTTTCTTTTTTTTTGTTTTGTTTTGTTTTGGTTTTTGTTTGTTTGGTTTTTGTTTTGTTTGGTTTGTTTGTATCCCTTCCACATCATGGGGGTTAGAGATGCCTGATCTGGAAAATCTGCACAAAATTTTTTGGCCCTCCCTTTGTACCATAGTAGAAATTGTGTATGTTTATGGTATTTAAAGATAAAGTATATTGATATCATATGATACTATACACATATTTTATGCATTTCTAAGTTTCTAAACTTTTTCTGTATCTCCTACTGACCTTCTTGTGTTGTCTGCAGCTTCCATGACACTCCCTTCAAATTCCCATTTAATTTCTTATGCCAGTCCAAGATATATCAAAACCTCAATGGGGAAAGTTGCAGTGTGAAAGGGATAACTGTATAAGAGGAATAGTGATGCTTGCTCCCCTCAATTTAATGTGGCTGTGAAAATTGCTTGGGAGATTTTCACTTCACAGGTCGGGGACTAGGGCCTGGATTAGGGCATTGCTATCTGTAGGACATTTAATTTATTGTTATTTTAGGCTATATAAGTCTAATACGTGGAAAATGGCAGAAGCAGATGAAAGTATGGCCTAGTATTTCAAGATCATCTTGTCCCAAAGGAGATTATTGTTGGGGGCAGGGGGCAGGCTTTATGAACTACTTTGCAAAGCACTATATAAAGAGTTGTATTATCATTATTAATAACAATCAAAACTGTTGCCATCTTAGAATGTCTTTGCCTTAGGCTCTAGTTTATTTTATTTTATTTTATTTTTTGGGGGGAAGTGGGAATTGGGGAAAGGGGTGAAGCCTATGACTTCATCAGTGTGAAGATCTCTTGCTGTAAAAATTCCCTTCACTGGTACAGATCAATGCCTGCTTCATAATTCAATCCCCTTATCTGTAAAACGAAGGAACTGGACTAAATGACCTCGAATGTACCTTCCAGCTCTAAATCTTTGATTCTGCCTTTCCTTCTATGAGTATTTTCATTTCCCCCCCCACCAACTCTATCAACTTACATTCATTTTATAATATACTTATATGTGTATATGTTGTCTTCCTTGACAGAATATAAGCTCCTTTAGGGAAGGAAGTGTTTCCTTTTTGTTTTTATTTTCAGGTGCCTAGCACATAATAGGCACTTAATTGCTTGTTGAGGATGTGAGGATCAAATGACATAATGTAAATATATGTAAATCATTTTGCAAATGTGCTTGAAGGGCAGTAAAAAAACCTCTAACTACTAGTATTATTGATTGATAGAATTGCCTGAGGCACTGAGAGGTCAAGTGACTTCACTCAGCCAGTATATGTCAGAAGCAGGATTTTGACCCAGGTTTTCCTGATTTCTAGGCTAGCCCTCTATCCCCTAGACTATATTGTTTCTCAGTGCTACAACTATACTTAAAAATAATAATAATAATGTCAGGGCTCTTGAACCAAAGCAATAGTTTTCATGTCATTTGCATATGTTAGAATACCCAACTCTAAAGGTCAAGACTTCAGGTGTGCAAAACTGAATAATTTATGCAACCTTCTACTGCTGATGTCCAGCCCATCATTAGAGATAGGACACATGCAAAATACAGAAATAACTTTGAATCAATCTGTTTCATTATATCCTGAATCAGGAGACAGGAAACCAGATGATGGGAGCTATTTTTCAGCGAGGCAGGGGATGACCCAGCCCACTGAGAACTGGGTGCATTTCCCCAGCTTTCTGGCCTTGCCTTTGCTAAATCTGTCTTGCCTGTACAGAATTAGGTTTCCAACTAGCAAATATGGGAAAAGGGGGCAGAACCAGTAGACAGGCAGAGGGTGGTAGTGCAAAGCTCCATGCTTTGTTATATGAACTATTGTAAAGGCCAATATGGGAATTCAAAGTCAAGATGGCACTTTGTGATTTGGCCAAAGTTTCATAAGAACATTGCATTTAAATCAGGTAAGGACAGGGATTATCTAATTCTAGTATGATTCCACTTTAAAGAAGAGGTAACTGAGACTCTGGTAGAGGTCCAAAGTCACACAAGTAATAATATCAGAGTTAGACTTTGAACCCAGGCCCTCAGATTCCAAATCCAGGGTTCTTTTCACTCTACTGTACTGATGTGGGGAGGGCCAAACAAATCTTTGGTTCCTTCTACCTTCAGTAGCAGCATCTAGCCGGGGGCATATTTAAAAAATGAACAAAAGAACTGAAGGTGTTATTCATCTATTTCAAGCCAAACATACGCCCCTCCCCCCCTTTTTTTCTGGGAGGGATCCAGATAACTACTTAAAAGTCAACACTGCATATATATAACTTATATCAAATTACTTACTGTCTTAGGGAGGGGGGAGGTGAGGGAAGGAGGTAGAAACTTTAGAACTCAAAATTTAAAAAAATGAATGCTGAAATTTGGCTTTACAAAAGTTAATGTGTAAGAATTGAATTTTATGGAAAATTGTCTTGTCAGTGGAAGCCTGGATGACATTAGTTCTTCTCTCTAGGGTGAAGAGACATAGGCAAGATTACTGGCTTTGCCTCCAGGCCCAGCATTCTGGGGAGATCTACAGAGAGAACCCTGATGATGAGGCAGAGGACAGTGGTTACCCTCCCTGGCCTCTGGTAAAGTGAAGTACCCCAAGTCTGCATCTAATGGGGTAGACTTCCCATCCAGAAGAGGCAGAGTGTATTAGGCAGAGGATTGGACTTGGAGTCAGAAAGAGTTGAGTTTAAATCCTGCCTCAGAGACTTACTAACTGTGTGACCCTGGGAAAAACACTTGGCCTCTCTGTGTCTCAGTTTCCTCACCTGTAAAATGAGGAGATTTGACTTGAAGGCCTCTTAAGTCTCTTCAGCTCTCAATCTATGATCTCATGGAGCTCATTCATAGATGCCTGCTGAGAATCCACATTTTTGGATTGTGAAATGCCACCCTCCTCCTCAGAAACCTGAATCTGAGTTTATTTATCATCAGGCTTATTTTTTCATTAATGATTCTCTTTGTCAAGTTATAACCAAATACTCCCTACACTGGGTTTAGCCAATGGGTAAACAAACCATCACAGGGTTTCAGGTAGTCATTCCTGGTGGCAACTGAATCAATGTGCCACATCTGTCCTCAAATATGGTCAGAACTAGAAGGGGCTTCAAGATTATCTACCAATTTCCTCATTTGGCTACTTCACATTTATAAACTACTTGAAATTTTGTAAAGCGCTTTATATGTATTATTTTGTATATTACATGCATTATTTTATTTATATCCTTATAATATTTATTTATAGCCTTATAATAAATCACTGAGGTAGGTGCTATTATTATTACCATTTTACAGATGAGGAAACTGAGGCTTAAAAAGGTCAGATGACTTTCCCATGGTCAGACACTCTTTGTCAGACACTCAGAAACTGTATGTGTCTGAGACAGGGTTCAAACCCAAATCTTGACTCTAAATCAAGTCCTCTATCCATTCTGTCACTCTGGTTTTCAAGATGAATCATAAGATGATAGATTTGGAGTTGGAAGGGACCTCAGATGTCATCTAGTCTGTTTTCCCTCCTCTTTTTACAGTTGAGGAAACAAGACAAAGAAGGCTAAGTGACTTGTCTAAAGTCAAACAAATTATGAGTGTCAGAGGTGGAATTTGAACCCACGTCCTCTGACTTCAGCCAATGTTCTTTCTACTGTACTATGTTGCCTTCCCAGAGTACTGAAAGAACATGTGTATGTGATCGTAGAACCACAGGATACAGAGATGAAAAATACATTGGGGATCATTTCATTCCCTCCTCAATTTACAGATGGAAATGAGACAGAGAGAGATTAAGTGATTTGCTTAAGGTCAGGTGAGTAGTAAGTAGAGCTGAGTTTTGAATCTAGCTCTTCCTGGTTTTCTACAGACTCTAGGCACTCTGCTACTTTGCCTTTCAGAGATTATCTCTTAAATGATTTTAAACGTCCCTTCCAGCTCTGAAGTACACGATCATACAAGTCAGAACTGGTACTTGAACCCAGATCTCCCAATTACATCTGAGCTTTTCGCCCCATACCTTGACACCTTTCCTCCTGTACTCCCACTTTCTTGTTCATGAAGAAGCCAACTAAATGCAGGGCACCATGAGGCTGGGCTGACACTTTGTAGGCTGAGCAAAACCTACAAGGGCATTGCTATAAGGCTTGCCTGTGCCTGCCCCTGAAGCCCTGACTTCTCCCTAGCAAACTTGTAAGGTTGTCATATGACCCATCCATAAAGAATCTGAGGTCGCCAAAGTCCCCAACGACATCCATTTTCGTGAATGAGGAAGGGAGGGTTATGGTGGCATAGACCCTACGAGTTAGTCCGTCTCTGTGGCAGAGTCAAGACCAGTCTTCATGTATTACACGTACAGGAAGAGGCTTTCTCCCACTGATCCCCTCCCAAACTGAAATTGCTTTAGATAACGATGTTGGGGAATGCAGAGCACGGGCACCTCGTGCTGAACAGAAGGCTCTAAGTACGGTTTAAAGTTTTAATATGTTATGAGTTACGTCGTTAATAAAGAAACAGCAGATAAAGGATTCCACGTGTATTGCCACATATGTTCTTATTTGTTTATGAGTGGAAATCTCTTCTCTCAGAGTAGGCAGATATTTTTCTCCTGCAAAGTACATAGAATCATAGACCTAGTACTGGAGGAGACCAAGGGACCATCTAATCCAGTCCCCTTATTTTACGGTGGATGAAACTGATGTATGGGGAAGTTGAATAGTAAGTGTGGTAGGTGAGATTCCATCTTAGGTCTTCTGAGCTTGGAGTCCATGCTCTTTCCATTGAACCACACTGCTTCCATGCAAGAGGCTAACAACGCAACTGCTTAAAGCAACTAGGTGGCACAGAGACTGGAGTGCTGGAATGGAGACTGGAAGACCTGAGTTCAAATATGGCCTCAGACATTACTAGCTGTGTGTCCATGGGAAAGTCATATAACTGCTGTATGCCTCAATTTTCCCATCAATAAAATAGAGGTAATAGCACCTACCTCTCAGGGTTGTTGTGTGGAACAAATGAGATAATAACTGTAAAGTGCTTAGCACAGTGCCTATCACATAGTAAAGGTTATATAACTGTTAGCTATTACTCCTCCTTCTACTGCTACTACTATTATTCCTCCTACTCCTGCCCCTCCTTCTCCTCTTCCTCTTTTTCTGCTACTGCTGCTGCTTCTTCTGTTGCTTCTGCAGCTACTACTACTGCTATTTCTACTATTGCTACTACTGCTGCTATTACTACTACCTCTGCTGCTCCTACTATTGCTGCTACTACTACTACTGCTGCCATTACTACTGCTACTGCTGCTGCTTCTTCTGTTGCTTCTGCTGCTACTACTACTGCTTCTATTTCTACTATTGCTGCTACTACTACTACTACTACTTCTGCTGCTATTACTACTACCTCTGCTGCTTCTCTATTGCTACTACTACTGCTGCTTCTGCTACTACTGTTGCTACTGCTGCTAGATACCTGTTTCCTTTAATCCTCTGCCCTTAAGGTGGCAATAAATATTTATGAAACAAGGTCTCTCCTCAAAGTCCTCTTCTGGGCACTGGGGGAGGTTAGGGAAGACCTGTGAAGGTTAGATAAGTGTAGCTGTCTCTGTTCTTGTGGAGCTTAACCTCTATCTAGCAGGGGGTAAAATGCCAAAACAAATAGCTCTTATATAACAATAGTATATGATCAGTGCAAAGTTACAAAATTGTGAGAGTTCTGAAGGGGAAGGACGATAATCACTGGGGTGATCAGGTAAAGCTTCCTGGAAGAGGAGCCATTTCTGTAGGGTTTTAGAGGTCAAATATGGCAATGTTCAAAGAGCTGTTACTTCATCGATGCAGAAGCTCCTTCCAACAGTACAGTTCACCACTGATCTATAATTTAGTGGATCAGTGTTAAAGAGCTGCCTGAGGCTCAGAGACACAGAGATTCACTCAGGGTCACATAGCCAATAAACAGGGGAGACAGGGATTTAAAGAGTGGGTAGAGTTAAATAGACAAAATGGATAGGCAAGGGAAGGTGTTCTGGACCTGGGGAAGAGTTGGAGCAGAGGCATGGAGATGTGAGAATGAAGCATATGTTTGGGAGTAGGAAAGGAGTTATTCTAGAAGCTTCCTGGCTTCCTTGTCTTGCTTCAAGACTCAATTCAGACCCTTCTTTCTGCAGGAAGCTTCTCTCCTGCACCCCCAGTGCCTACCCCCTGAGTTAGTCTCTACATCATATATATCTTGTCATACCTAGTTATTTGAATGTGGTCTCACTCATCATTGGACTATAAGAGCATTGAGAATATTGATGATGCTTTTTTCTTGCTTTGGATCCCCAAGGCTTAGCACAAAGCCTGGCAATAGTCAGTGCCTGGCCCTAAATAAATGCTTGTTGACCACCTATTTGACTGACTAGAGAGAAGAAATGTGAGCTAAGCCTGGAAAGATAGAGTAGTGGCAGATGATGGCCTTGAATGCCAGGCAGAGGAGGAGCACTGGAGACACATGGCTGGGTTTGATCTTATTCAAAACACTGTACTTCTTTCCAAGTTTTGTAAACTTAACTGTTTATGTTGACCTTTCAGCTGGAGTCATTGCAGATAAATACCTGTACACGTTGTCCCATTGACAATTGGACGAGACCAATGATTGACGGGATTTCACATGGCTATAAGGAAATCTACAGTTAACTGATTTTTAGTTTGGTGGTGGGTAGCAAGTGGATATGCAGCCAAAGCTGGGAAGGAAATCAGTGGCCAGGCACTTTCTAGGATTCTCACACTCAGGTCTCATACTCATCTCTTGCTCTACCAGGAAACACTTTGCTAGAATTCACTCCCCCTGCTGGTCTCACAAAACCTTCTTTATTTATGTCCAGGGTCTATTTATGCCCAGGCCCCAGCATCGGGCTGATTTCCTGAACCCTTGCCAATACCACAGGGAAAAAGAGCCAGGATTTCCATTGTCCCTGGCATTGTCCCCTGCTGGCTTTCCTTTGCTGACAACATTCCATGATTTTCCAAGAGCCTTGGTCCTCATCTGTAAAATGGGCAGAATAATACTTTTGCTACCTATCTCACAGGGCTTTTGTTAGGATCAGATGCAATAATGTCTCTAAAGGGCTCTTTGTAAAACACTTCACAAATGTCAGGTACCATTATTTTTAAAGTAGCTGTGTTAATCGCCAGTTGGCTTGAGTTTGACTAATGAATTGCCAGCCGACAGAAGCCAGTGGGTTCTAGGTGTCTGTTGTAGAGAGATTTTGGTGAATTTGGAGTCACAGGATCATGGATTCCTAGACCTAGACCTGGAAGAGGTCTCAGAAGCCATCGAGTTCAAACACCTCATTTTACAGATGAAGTAATCTAGGCCCAGGTCGTGAATATCGGAGGTGAGATTTGAGCCCATGTCTGCTGATTTTGGAGGCAGTCATCTTTCCACTGTTCCAATCTTTCTGTGACTGTGGACAAATCGCTTCCCCTCTGTGGACTTGTCCCTGCTAGCTAGAGGCCGCCTGTGATCCATCCGGACATGGGAGGCCTCAGACTGCATACGTCTTTGGGGGGTTGGCAGGGGAGAGCCAGCTGACCCAAGAATTTGCCCGAGTTTGCTGCCCTCACTGGTGTGCAGCTAAGGAAGAGCTCTGAGATAGGGCTGTGGGCCCCAGCCTTGAAATGCCAGACGAAGTTTATTTTCAGCAGCTCTGAGCCTATCATCCCTTTGACTGTGTCTCCATCACTGCACATGTAATGCTCTGCACTAGTCATGTTCTAACTCACACCTCGAGTCAGGTAGACATGTTTCAGGCTAATTAGGGACCTTGGTAAATTTAGTCCATGGGCTGTAATTACAAGCACTCAAGACCTGCAATTTCTGTTTTAATTAAAATAAACAATGTGCAGGAGCTGACATCACACTAAAGCAACTGGTGTGTAAGTCACAGTTAATTACTTTGGAGCCATGGCCTCGACTCGAGGAAACGGTCGGTTTGGATCCACGTTCACCGGGCCGGCTTTGCCATCCCAGCGAAGGCTAATTACCATCTGAAAAACCACAGATGGAACCCGACAAGTCTTCTCATTTTGGGGAGGACATGAATTGCATGTGCATGGAGGAGCTGTTCTTTCGAATGAGAACCCAATGGGGCCTTGGTGGAGTGAGTGTATGTGTTTGTATGTGCATGTGTCTGTTTGGCGAGTGTGAGTGATGTAAGTGTGTGTGTATGTTTATGTGCGTGTGTGTGTGTGTGCGCGCACGCGTGTGTAGCTTTTTTCTTGACCTCCAAACAGTCATTGGAGATCGAACCTGGTTGACAGAAATTCTCAGCTGTGTGAGGCATTTATCATGGAACTGTTGGAGTAAATTAAACTGCAAATCTAAAAAGATGTTGAAAAAAGAAAGAACTTCTGAAAAACAGAAGGAATCTCAAGATGTCTTTTTCCCCCTGGTCTCTCCCCCCCCCCCCCCACCACAGTCCTTACCCATTCTTTTTTTTCCCCTATAGAACAATCTCGGCTCCCTGGACACAGACAGGTGGGCGGCAACGGAAGGGGGTACGGATGTAGAAATGGCAATGCCCTGGCAGAGCAGTTATGGGGTATGTGCCTGGCTGGGAAGCAATTAAGTAGGCAAGTATGTGAATGGGGACCTAGGACAGGCTTCTAGCTTCACTTTTCCCCTTCTTCCTCCTAGAATTATTGAATGAACACCTATGTTCTACTTCCTGCTGGTACCAAATTTTCTGGTCTCCACCCATGATTATACCCCTCCTCAGACTACCTCATATTTACTTTTCTGTGTATTTATTAGATCCACCCAACAGAACGTGAGCTCCTTGAGGGAAGGGATTCATCTATTTTTGTCTTTCCATCTTCAGTGTCTAGCACTATTGTGCCTTGCACATAATAAACACTTAATAAATGTTTGGTGAATTGAATTAAATAAAGTAACAAGCTGTCAAATGGGTGATGCATGCTGAAACCAGTTCAAGAGAGGGCCCTGCACTGAGGCCTTGCGGTCTAGTGAGATGAAGAAGAGGAATCAGAGAAGGCTTCATGAAGGAGGTGCCATTTGAGTGGGGCCTTGAAAGAATGGAGGGGTTTTAATAAATGGAAATTGTGTGTTGTGAGGGGGAAGGGTTATGTTATTGTGGAGGGGGAGGGGTTAAGTTTATCCCAGAACTGGAGTCAGTGTCCATAGACTGGCAATCTATTCTTAGTTTTTCTTTAGGAAAGCAGATATCCTTGGAGAAGTCTCTTATTTCTCTGATTCCTAGTTTGAACCTTTGGAAAAATGAGAAAAAAATTGGACTAGGGTTTCTAAAGCCCTTTCCATCTATGACAGCCTTTGGTTCTATGATGGGAAATCAAGGTTCTTGGAATCTCTGTTTCCTCTTGGTTCCTTTGTCCTTGCGCTCAGGCCTGGCCCACTCTGTGCCCCTATTGACAGGGATTGACCCAGAAGAAGACCTGTGAGGCAGCCAGGGAAAAGTGGCCCTTCCCAAACCCTGAGGATAGTCCCTGAGATCCAACAATCAGCTGCTTTCTACGCCTTTCTCACTTCGGGCTCAGCCTAAGGGAGTCCACACAAGGCCACAAAAAAGCCAGTAATTACCTACCTCCTGACAGAGAGCTGATGGATTCAAGGTGCAGAGTAAGACACATGTTTTTGAGCATGGACGATGAGGGAATTCGTTTTGTCTGACTCTGTCTATTTGTCATAAGGGTTTTATTTTTCTTCTAAATTGAGGGGAAAGAAAATAAATGCTTGTTAATTGAAAAATAAAATGTATAATCCATTTTTTTAAAAGAAAAATCCAGAGATTTGCTGAATTCCCCATTGATTGAAACAAAAACTCAAATTTAGTATACCCCATCACATTCTCCCTTGTGTTGTATGTATTTGAGTATATGATGTACTCCGTCCCCTCCCTCTCCCATTCACCTCAGGAAAATTGTCTACTGTTTGAGAGTAGGTGCTATTATCTTTCTGTACGTGTGGCCCAGAGATGAACACAGTGCCGAGACTATTGTTGTTCAGTAGAGACCCCGGTTGGGTTTTTTTTTTTTTTGGCAAAGATAATGGAGTGGTTTGCCATTTCCTTCTCCAGCTCATTTGACATATGAGGAAACTGAGGCAAACAATGATTTTAAAAAATTGAATGAAAGTGTTGGGATATAAATCCATCTTGTATAAATTCACTAAAAGCATCTTTGGGACCACTCTGATAGCAGACTGGACCATAGGGGTGGTCTGTACAGCATCTTGTTCCCACATGGTTTTCATTTTTTCTGCTTGGTCTCTATATTTTGAGAACATTTCACTCAATGTAGTTTGGAGGTTATGAGAATTTGAAATGGCAACAGCTATTCAAAACATTCTCCTAAAATGTTTAACAAGTTAACATATGGGTGATGGTGTTGTTGATGTTGATGATGATGGCCACACCCACAGCAGGAAACACAGGGTTCGGCATAGACTACGTGTCATCAAATGTTTGGTCCTGAGATAACTAAACAGGATGTGATGAACTCATCTACTGTTTGCTTGACTTCCCTCCAACAGACAAAGCATGTCTGTCCATGGGTTGCCAGGGAACCAGTGTTTGGGACATCCCACTGATGCAGTCTCTATGGCAGGATTCTCTTCTAGGCACAGAGCAAGGCAGATGTTTGGATGTTTGGAAATGGCTCAGCTGGGAAGAAGTTGGGGGCACGTGTGGTTCTGAATCCCCATAAACTCCTGCAGTGTTCCATCTCTGTTAGTGTCCCTGGAGGCTCCAGTTTGGAAGAGGGTTTTAGGCCCCAGGCTTCCATGATGCAAGCTGGTTTGCAGCCATTGGAGACTTCTGTGTAAAAAGCTTTGTAAATATCACAGGCAACTGGTGTATACACGCACATGCGCATGCACACATACAAGGTGTTGGATGTCTTTCCAGATTCCATAATGCTTGACAGCTAGGTACTTTGGAAGCTAAACGTAGACACACATTTTTAGGTACATATACTTATTTATGCAAATGTGTACCAATTTCCATTTGGATGGCTAAGGTGGGATATTCTTTCACAGAAGTCAGGGGTCATAGCTTACTGAGGTATCTTGTTACGGAGGGGTTTTGTTTTTTGCTTTTTAAAAAATTTTATTTGATAATACACATACAGATATATACACCTAGACACAAACACATGCCCAACAGTAAGGGTGTGCATTAACAAAATGCATTGCTTTCCTCACAACCATTCCATGAAGTAGGTAAAGAAGGTAATGTCCCCCCTTTTCAGATGAGGAAGTGACATGCCTCAAGGACTTTCAGCATAGCTATGGCAGGGCCAGGATTAGAGCCCTGGTGCTTGACCTCCATGTTCAGGGATATCGCTGTTATCCCACATGCTAGGTCCCGACACTGGATAGCTTGCCTGTCCTGCTGCCAGTCTCTGAAAAGGTATCTCTAGTAATTAGCCTTTGGTGTGATTGTCAGAGTCTTAGATTTCATAGATTCTTTTAGGTACAACATGATTAAGTGACTTGCCCAAGGTCACACAGCCAGAGAGTATCAGAGGTTGGACCTAGGTGTCAGGACACTAAATCTAGGGCCTTTCTCCTGGTATCATGCTACTGGTTACAAACCTCAGGCATTTGTTGTATTTTGGTTTTTTTGTTTGTTTGTTTGTTTTTACCTTGGTATAGGGAAATCCTGCAGAGTAAATTCCTTTTACTGATACTGACTGGCTCCTGATTTGTAGCTCATCATTTTAGAGGGTTGTCTGGGGGCTCAGAGTTAAATAACTTCCTGGGGTTCATGCAGTCAGCCTGTTTCAAAGCTAAGTCTTCCTGAGTCTACACAAGTCCAGAAAACAATGCATTGGAATAGGGACAGTGATTCCACAGGAGCCATGCAGCAGGAAGGCCCAAATGCTTGTTTCAAATGTGTGTCAAAAGAAACTTGGCTCCTGCTTCTAATATACTATGGACTCACTGCTCTCAGGTCCCTGGTGCAAATACCAAATTTAAACAATTTTGAGGTACCACTTTACACCTATCAGAATGGCTTATATGACAGAAAAGAAAAATGACAAATGTTGGAGGGGATATGGGAAAATTGGGACACGAATACACTGTTGGTGGAATTGTGAACTGGTCCAGCCATTCTGAAGAACAACTTGGAACTATGTCCAAAGGGCTATAAAACTGTGCATACCCTTTTGACCTAGCAATACCACTGCTAGGTCTGTATTCCAAAGAGATAAAAAAAACAAAAAGGAAAAAGATCTATATGTACAAAAAATACTTATAACAGCTCTTTTTTGTGGTGGCAAAAATTGGAAATTGAAGGGATACCCATCAATTGGGGAATGGCTGAACAAGTTGTTGCATATGATTTTGATGGAATAGTATTGTACTATAAGAAATGATGAGTAGGACACTTTCAGAAAAACCTGGGAAGACTGATGAACTGATGCAAAGTAAATTGAACAGAACCAGGAGAACATTGTACAACAGTAATAGTAATATTGTACAATAATCAATCAACTGTGAATGACTTAGCTATTCTGTTCAAGACAATGATCCAAGACAATTCTGAAGGACCTGTGAAGAAGAATGCTATCCACCTCCAGAGAAAGAACTGATGGAGTCTGAATACAGATCCAAGTATACATTTTTAACTTTATATATTTCTTTATTTTTAGGCAATTAGGGTTAAGTGACTTGCTCAGGGTCACACAGCTAGTAAGTGTCAAGTGTCTGGTCTGAGGCCGGATTTGAACTCAGGTCCTCCTGACTTCAGGGCAGGTGCTCTATCCACTGCACCACCTAGCTGCCCCAACTTTATGTATTTCTTGTGTTTTTGTTTGTTTTCTTTCACAACATGACTAATATGGAAATACATTTTGCACATATATGACTGCACACATATAATCTTTATCAGATTGCTTGCCTTCTCAATGATGAGGGAGGGAAGAGAGAATGGAAGAGAATTTGGAGCTCAAAATCATGTGTTTAGAGAAGAGAGGACTTTTGGGGGATGTGAGAGCTGTGTTTGGGTGTTTGAAGGGCTTAGATGTGTTCAGTTTAGTCCCAGAGGGCAGAACCAGGACGAATGTGTGAAAGTTACAAGGACACATATTTAGACTTGATATCTGGAAAACTTCCTGGCAATTTAGAGTTGCCCCAAATGGTAAGAGACTACCTTGAGAGGTGGTGAGTTTCCCTTGCTTGGAGGCTTTGGAGCAGAGGCTGAACAGCTACTCCTTAGGTATGCTATAGTGGAGATTCCTGTCATGAATAGGTTGGATTAGGTGGCTGTCAAGTTTCTTTCAACTCTCAAATTCTGTGATTCTGTAATCTTTGATGCCACAGGTCTGTAGACTGGGAGTGGAGAGCCTCCTTGGCTAATCCCTAGTGTTTCACTGTCTGTAACACAGGTGTATCTCATGCGTGGATTCCTGATATGGCACTGGATCCACCCTTTTTACTATCTTGGCTGGCTCACTCACCCCAACCTGCACTCACAATGGCAGATCTGGGGTGGGGAAATGTGTGCAGGGGTTGGAGCTGGCCACAGCAACCACTTCACCTGACTACAATGGACTTTCAGGATCCTAGAGGTAACCTTCTGTTGTGAAGTTACTATGGCTACCCTATGATGAAAAATGCTATCCACCTCCAGAGAAAGAATATGAATGCAGATTGAAGCATACCGTTTATTACTTTCTTTATTTTTCTTGTTTTTTTTGTCTGTGTTCTCTTTAACACCATGACTAATATGGAAATATGTTTTGCATGACTGCACATGTATAACCTTTATCAAATTGCTTGCCTTCTCAGTGATGGAGGGGGGTAGGGAGGGTGGAAGAGAATCTGGAACTCAAAATTGTAAAAAAAAATGAAGGTTAAAATTGTTTTATATGTAATTGGTAAAAATAAAACATTAAAATTTTTGTAAAAGATATGTCTACTACTCACTGTGTTCTGGAACCCCTAACAGTGTGCTTTCCATTTGCTCAAATCAGTTACAATGACACTATTAGTTCTTAAACATGAAATATTTACTAAGTGAAAAGGCAAAAGTAAGAATAGTCAAGATGTTTTCTCCCATAAACTTGGGTCACGTCATCCCACCAATGTGTATAATATCATTGGAAGAGGGGAGAAGATGCGAAAACTAACAGAAACCTCACAGTGAGGCACATGACTAGGGAAGCCCAGGTCCTCAGAGCAATTTACAATTCCAGATTGAGACCTTGGTAGTTTTGGTCTCTTTAGGAGGCAATCTGTGTCATAAGCCATTTGTCGTGCAGGACTGTCAGTCTTTTGGGCCTCTCAATTCTTCTGGACAAAGCTTAGGAAACCGTGTTAAGCCTTTTAGTCGAACAGCAGCATTACATTCTTTCAGCACCAGACTGGTTCCTTAAGCCTGGATCTGCAGAGCTTTGCATTTCTGTTTTCTGAGTTGGAAGGTGTTTCTCCCTCTCCAACCAGAAGAACAGTAGATGGTAACACAGTAAAGCCTCTAAGATAGGGGGCCTTAAGTGTTTCTGAGGACCATTTTGATATAGACCCCTTTACAGAGCAATGTTTTAAAAAAATGAAAGAAATGCCAAATTTCAGTTAGAGAGTAGTGTAAATACAGACTCTCCCCATCTAAGTTCATGGATTCCCCCAAAATCAATCCACAGACCCAGATTAAGAAACTCTAGAGGTTTTCCCTGTTTCCAGGCCATTGACAATGCCAAAGAGCAAGGAGGACAAATCTAATCAACTCTTCAAACCACAGAGGAGTAAGACTTTTTCCCCCAACCACCTCTTAGTGTTAGACTTTCCGATGACCTATTCCCTGCAGCAAAGCTTACCTTCCTTCCCCCTGGCAGAGGGGTAGTGTAGGTTACAAGTTCTGTCAGTTCAATTGCTCTGCTCTTCATCTGCTTTGGTCACAGCTCCATTTACTCTGATTTCTGAGCTTCTTTCTTCTGTCTGGGACTCCATGTGTCTTCTCTTTTCAATTGGCTAGATTCTACTTTAGTGTCTACTCACTTTCCTGCTTCAAAACAGTGTGTTCTGATGTGAGACGAACTCACCTCTACCTTACGGTGAAAAGAAAACTCACATTTCCACATCATCCAAAATCCATATTTCACTCAAGGATAACACAACTAATTCTTATACAAAGATCTCATAGTCCCACACACTTTTTTGATGAAAAATTTTCAGCAACAAATTAAAAACTCTTGAAAACCATTATATTCAAATTAGCTTTTGGGAAGCAATGCACTGCAGTTATTTTTACAATCAATCAGTAGTTTTGCTTTGAGCTGCTTTCAAGAGATCTTCTCAGTACTTTTATCTGACATTCTGTTTTTTCTTGGGTCCTCAAAACTGTCCAAAAGTATGTTTTCTTACACGAATGCTCTTTTCTACCTCTTCCAATAATTAAATGTTCACATAAGAGAAGGGCAGCACTTTACATAGAAGACCAATCGTTGAGCCTGGGTGAGTCCTCAACCCTGTAACACCAAGACACATTGACCTTGTCCTGCTCTCCTATAATAGGCTGTCGTGACATGTGGAGTTCTTGTGTGGTGTCATTCTATTACCCTAGTGTGGAGATGAAGGCTCAGTCCACTAGGGTAAGTAGTCTTGAAGTGCTCTGATGTAGTGGAGGTAAGACCTCACTTGTCTCCCACACTGACTAGGGAGAATAATGGAGAACGAATGAAGCTGGGAAGACCACGGCCTAGGAAGAACCTCTGCAGGGCCATCATTGAAACCTCTTCCTTTTGGTCCAAAGATCTTCACCTTTTAGGTCTGGTTATGTCCTTTCCTTGTTACCTCTCCTCCAATCCATGTTCCATGCCAGTGGGCACTTATATTATTGATTATGCCTTTTTTGGTTTGAATTTAAATGTGGAAAAAGAGCTATGATGGACTAGGATAGCCTTTAAAGTAGGGAGAGGACTTTAGGAGATGAAGAGGTGGGGAGAGAATGTAAAGTATAGGGAGTGTTGTGTTCAGGGTTGGGGAGAGTAGACAGAGACAGAATGGTTTAGTTTGGCTGGAGTGAAGAATATATAGAAATAAATGAAATTAAAATAGTCAACATTTACATAGCACTTTAAGATTTGCAAAGTGCTTTACAAATATTATCACATTTGATCCTCACAACTCTGGGAAAGGAGGTGCTATTACAATTCTCATTTCATGCAGATGAAGAAACTGAGGCAGATAGAAGTTAAATGACTCATCCACAGTTACATAGCTAGCAAGTGTCTGGGCCAGATTTGAACTGATGTCTTCCTGACTCCAGCTCCAGCCCTCTATCCACCTTGCCACCTAGCTGCCAGATGGGTCTGACTAGGTAAATAGGTGGGACATTGTCAGATTGTGAAGCACTTTGAATGCCAGGTAGAGAAACTCAGACTTTATTCTAGAGGTTATAGGGAGCCACAGAAAAATTTTGAACATAGTAGCTATGTGTAAGACAGATTAATCTTCTAGGAGGATTAGATGTAAATAATCACTAAACAGATGGGTTTCACCTCTTTTTCTTTTTCAAATAATGTTTTATTTTATTTCCCCAATTAAATCTTAAATTTTTTTTAACATTTTAAAAAAGTTTTATTGCTTCCTTTCTTCCACTTTTGACACTTACTAGCTATATCACCTTGGGAAAGTCAAAGCCTTTCTGAATTTGTTTCCTGTCCTGTAAAATTGTCATAGGGTTGCTGTAAATATCAAATGAGATAATGCATATAAAGTACTTTGCAAATTTTAAAGAATGATGTAAAATGTCAGCTCCTGTTATTTTTATTCTCTCTTGTTCTTCTGCCTTCTCTTTACCTCTTTTTTCTCATTTTTTTCTCCTCCATACTCTCTCATTATGTCCCCTCGCCCTCTATTCTCTGCTTTATTCTCCTTTTCTCTTCTATCCCCCATCTTCCCTTCCCTCTTCCTCTTCTGTGTTCCCTCTGTGATTGTTAGTGCATGTGTGTGTCTACATATCTGTGAGCATAAGCATGTGAGTGATTTTGGCAGAGTACATGGGGAGATGAGTAAAAGTGCTATGTCCATGTATGCATAATCCTATCCATGGAGCAGTGGTGATGGCCTTCATGGGAAGAATAGGTCTGGAGGCCCAGGCTTAAAGCTCCAAAGGGCATTCAGCCAGCTCAGCTTCCTCCCTTCCACGCTCCACCCCAGCTTGGGAAACTCTTTGGCTGGGGCTGGGGCAGTCCTGCCTTATTCACATGTCTCCACAGGCTCTAATGAGTTCATCATGGGGGAAGAAAAAAAGAAAGAAATGTCTGGGCTACTGTCTCTTTTGTTTGAACAACATCATAAAATCTTAGAATCACATATTCCCTCAGCTGGAAGGGGACTCAGAGGTCTCACTTGTAACTCATACCTGAACAGGAATACTTTTACAACATTGCTGCCCAGAGGTCATCCAGCCCTTTGCACGCCTGCAGTGCCGAAGAGCCCACCATCTTTCCAGGCCACCCCTTTAACTTTTGGAGAGCTCTAATTGTTAGGAAATTTTTCCATTGATTGAAATGAAATCTATCTCTCAGCAACTTTCACTCACTGCTCCTGGTTTTGCCTCTGGGGCCAGGCAGAACAAGCCTAATCCCTCTTCCATATGACAAGCCTTCAAATACTTGAACATGGTGATGATGCCCCCCTCTTTCCTGATGTCTTCTCTTCTCTAGACTAAACATCTCCAGTCTGATCCTTGTGAGTTTCCACTGCCTGGGAAACTCTGCCTGGGGCTCTCCTGGCAGCTACTAAATCTGCTGGGGCTGAACCAGGGACCAAACAGCAGCTCAACCCACTCCCCAAAGTCTCTCAAGGTAAGACTCATACGATTCCAGACACTTCTCAGCTAGTTAACTACAATGATAACCAGTGGTGCCCTGACCTGCCAACTTGAATTCCAAGAGACATGTAGAGGCCACATATCCACAGCACAAAATGAGAGAGATCTGTCATTTACTGAGTTCATTACATTTAGGTTAACAGTCTGGACCATTCAAGCCCTGAAGTGGATTTTTATTTTTTTTTCTATTTTTTGGCTTTCATTATCTGATTTGTTAGACAGAGGCATGTCATAGTGGAAATTATGTTGGACTTGGAGTTGGGAGAGATTTGAGTTCAAATCTTGACTCTGACATTTATTAGCTTTGTAACCTCACTTTCTCTGAACTTCAGTTTCCTTGTTTGTAAAATGGGTATAAAACCCTTCATGTCACCAAGTTTACTATAAGTAAAGTGCTTTGTAGATGTGAAAGTTCTTGAAAGAAATATGTGTTGTTTATCTATACTGAAAAAAATTAAGAGGATTGTGTGGGCATAACCAGGGCATGTATTTGCCTGTTCTCATGCAGGTGAAAGAATGAACCTGTATCTATGTACTAGGTGCCAGAATTGTCTACAATCTCAGAGTGCTGGAGTCTAAGAGACTCATTCCAGTAAATTTAGGAAATCATGTGGCTAGACTGAGTGGGAGAATTTGACAGGAAAGTGGATGAGAAGCCATATTCAATCCTTGCAGAAGGCAAAGAGGGGGTGATGTTAGATGCTGTGGTCATCATTAGGTCCCTAGAGATCCCACTACTTGATGTGAAGATAGAGGCTTTTGAGGTAGGTGTTGCTGCTGGACCATTATGAAGACATAACTTTTATGATCTGTCCTGCCCATCATTTAGATTTCCTTGTTAATATCATCATGAGTGATTATTGATTAAAGCATCCAGGTATAACATGGGCAAATAACAACAGCAACAGCAACAACAACAAAACACAGGTATTAGGGTCAGGTGAACTAGATTCAAATCCCAACTCTTACACTGGCTATGGGCAAGTCTCTTAACCCAAGTCTCAGTTTCCTCATCTGTAAAATAGGCATAAAACTTATGCCACTTGTCTACCTCTCAGGGTTGTTGTGAAGGAATTACCTTGTAAATTGTAAATGCCATAGAAATGGGAGTCATTGTTATAATTATCAAGTCCTCTCACTCTGCGTAGCATGAACCAGAAGGAAGACTGACTTCTCACTATTCTGGGCCCATGGCATTGGAGGATCTCAGAGCACCAGTGGAGGAATGGAAGCAGGAGCCTGAGTGACTCCAGGCTGTAAAGGGCCTGATGGGAGGGGCTGTGGACTATCAGCTCCTGACTTGCCTTGACCCTCAACCGTCCGTGTTCTTTCTACTTTTGAGCAGAGGGCTGGGGGTTGGGAGAACTTGCTCAACTGCCCTCCTTTACCTGTTTATTCCCTCAGGTGATTCTTTCCTGAAAAGCTCAATGCAAGCTGATCGGCCTTTGCCCCAAGAGGGAAGCCGCTCCCACGGGTCAATGGGGCAATGCTGGGGTTTCCAGCCCTGTTGACTCACCGGGTCCTACCCTGCCAGGAGCCTTTCTGCCGCTACCCTATTGTACCTTGGGTTCACCGTCTGTAAAATAGAATTAGCTTAGAAGGCTCCCTGTGAGAGATACCCTGGGAGTTAATGGGAGCAATTGGACTGGCTGGCTAAGATGGGGCAAAGTATCGTTATTATAGCAGCACCTACTGTGGAGGTGCCAGAGGCGGGGGAAGGAGCAGGACATGCACTGGCCAACGAACCACCACCCGTCCTGACCCGGAGATAGGCAATCTTGCTTATACTTGGGGGCAAGAGATCAACTAGCTAGTTATGGGGTTGGAATTGCTCTGACATTTCCCTGAGGGTGAAGAGAACAGAGCCAAGGAGAGGAAAGAGTATGGTTCTCTTTTTTTCCCCTATTCAAAATCCATCCCTTTACCTGAGACCCCTCTTTTTGTTTTTGTTTTGTTTTGTGTTTTGGACCGGATGTGATTTTATAGGTGTAGAGAACATACATCTATAGCTGCTCTGCTGCTAAACATTCTTAGAAAGTTCCTGGGGCACTGAAAAGTTAAGTGACTTGCTCAGGGTCACACAACTGATATGGGCAAGGAATAGAATTTGAATTTAAGTTTTTCTGACTCCAAATCAGGCTATCTATACATGGCCTACTGGAGAAACCTGTTAATTATCCTAAAAGTTAGCATTAAGAGTGGAGGACTTGAGGCTGCACCAGTGTTCTGATGTGAAGGAAGCTTAAGGGAGAACAGACCCCAACCTGGGGAGTAGCCCTTTGACTGTTTAGTATAGTGGGAAGAGCACTGGGTCTAGAGGAGAGGTTCCCAAATTTATTTGGCCTATCACCCCCTTTTAAAAAAAATTATTCACCACCCCCCTTGTAACCTACTTTCTTTAACCCTTTAATGTTCTTTTTGAAATTTGCATCATTTCAAAAAATATTTTTTTAAAAAAAGACACATCTAAAATTTAATAATTTATTGCAAATTTGTGATTTTTTTTCCTGCATTGAAATTTTGATGATGCAATATTGCATCACATAATAGTGTAGTAGCATCATGATATGTCATTACATGCACATATTTCTGCGATGCATGCTGGACTTCCAGACAATGCAACCTGCCAACACTTGCTTGTTCAGACCTGTCAGCAGACTTGACCACTGATCAGTTATAACTTGCATTTTATGTTAATTGGGAAAATAATGTAATCACTACCACTTTAACTCTATTACACAACAGATGAAAAACGTACAGTTTTTCAAAATTTTCTTCTCTTCTTTCCTTATGCTTCCACCACCCCCTTATTTTTATTCAATGTCCCCCCAATTGCACCTGAGGCTACTATGCTCCCCATCATTCTAGTGCCCCACAGGGGGCAGTATCACCCACTTTGGGAACCTGTGAGAGTCACAGGACCTGATTTCCAGACTTAACTTTGCCACTTACCCATGTGAACCTCAGATAGCTTTCTAAGACTTACTAAGCCATTAGCAGACTGCGATCTGTGATGGATGAGGGTTCCTACACTGGGAGCTCCATATGGACCTCTTCTCATACTGGAGTAAGAAAACTAAATGTACAGATTTCATGGGCCTTGTATGATCTTCCAGGATATTCTCATTTTAATTCCCACATCCTATGATAATGCTATTAACTTAAACCTATTTATTTTAACAAAATATTGCTGTATATATTTTTTATATTACCTATATTTACCAGTGTATTTTCCTACCCTCTCCTGTTCTTGGAGAGCTACCCCTTAAAGAAAGGAAAAAGAGAAGTAAAAAAGGGTTCAGTAAAACCAATCAACATATCAAAAAATTCTGACATGCTGTGTAGCATTTCACACTATAGTTCCCCACCTCTGCAAAGAAACAATTGTAGAAGAGTACTCATACCTCTTTTGGGAGGGGGCAGGCTTGGTCATTAACACTTTAAGTATTCAGTCTTATTTATTTTGTCACTGTTTTTTCCATTTACATTGTTGTAGTAATTGTGTATATTGTTTTCCTGGCTCTGCTTACTTCACCAGCATCAATTCATATAAGTCATGCTTCTCTTTCTAACCTTGAAAATTGTTACTGGGCCCACAGGGCTGAGGAACTGTTCTTACTCCCTGTTCTGTACTCAAGTATGCATTTTGGACCAGGTTCAGTTCTGGGGAGCCTAACCTGTAACAAGAGGAGAATTAGATTCCCTGTTCTCTTAAACTTTGGCTCATTAAACTCTGATCTTGATGCATTGAGACGATTTTACTTACAGTTTAGGTTACAGGTCATATTTGGGGTTTCCTCCCAAAAAAGGGGAGTAAACTTACAATAGGAATCAAGCTTGGGACAGGCAATTTGTTTCTACACACAAAAGAAATGCTAAACATAAACATAAACATAAAAGAATCATGGTGCTCATTAACAGAACCACTTAAAACAGAATTCAGCAGCTACTGTTCCATTCTGCTGGGAGGATGATACTTTAACCTGACTAGAACATGAAACATCTGACAGGACTGTTAATTAGGCATTTTACACTTTACCCCAGCTCTCTACCAATACATTTCTTCTGGCAAAACAGCCAGGCTTGGGCTAACACTCTCCAAGAACATTAAAGTTGTTAGAGAATCACCCAAAGGCCATTTGGTTCCAATCTAATGGGATCCAGGACTTCTGAATTCAAATGGTTGCCTCCAATCCTGGACCCGTCCAACTTGAGAGGGACACTTGTTTACATAAGATGAGGAAAAAACAGATGTAAAAGTGGAAAAGGCAGTCAAGAACACGGGTGCCACCAAAGCAAGATTTCTATGATGCTGAGGTAGAGAGGGTCAGCCTTTTCCCAACACTTGCCGAAGATGTTAGTTAAAACAATGCTACCTGAAGCATCAAAGGAAGAAGGACCTAGACTGGGAGCGATCTCTTCTTTTAACTGATGCAAAGCCTCAACCCCCTGCCAATGTCATGGGATTGGGGAGCACCAAAAGACCATTCAAGTTTTGCCACATCATACCAAAATTTTAGTGCTGTGCCATTATGGCCAGAAATATTCAGTTGTACAGAAAGAGGCCCCGAAGCTTTCTGGAATGAGGACAAGCAAGGCTAAGCATGCTCCAGAGGTTGGCCTTTGTTCTATCTGTATTTATTGTGCTTATTGTTTTTTATGGCATAGTAATTTTCCATTATACTCATGAACCACAATTTGTTTAACCATTGCCCAATCAATGGACATCTACTTGTTTCTGGTTTTGTCACAAAAAAGTGCTGCTGTGAATACTTTGGTCTAAACTCTCAGTGGATATGATCAGAGCACTGAAGACTCACAGGCTAGACTAGGTGATAGACAGGGATGGTTGCTCTTACTTTAGAAGGGGAGAGAGAGACAGAGAGAGACAGAGACAGAGACAGAGAAGGATTTGTCATTAGGGTCTTTGAAAAAACAACCCTCAGTCTATGACCTTAAAGTTATTTGACCTGCTCCTATAATCTGACTGGTTCTGGGAGAGTGAGATCCAGCTATTATTCAAAGAGGGGATGAAGGGGGTGGTGTGGTGTGGGGGGAAGGGGTTGGGGGGAGAGGTGCTGCTCAGGTAACACACTTAGTCAAACATTTGGCCAGTCGTGTCTCAAGATTCTCATCCCCTGCCTAGAGCCTGGGGACAAACTGTCTTCTATTCTATCAGCTATGTACTGTGTACCTAGCCTAGAAAGTGAAAAGGCAGGGCCCAAAAGAAACCAGAGAGAATTTAAAAATTATTTAAAATAATGCCCAATTCACAACTGGGATCTAAATGGCTAATGTTAAAATTATCTGGTCTCTTAGAAGATCTTTAGGACAAGGATTCCCTTTACTAAATATAGAATAGGCAGCATATCCTGGGGGTGAGGGCAGGGGCTGTGTACATATCTATGGTACAGTCTGTCTCCCAGTCTCTGCATCTAGCTTACTTTTCATTTTCTCTTTCCTCAAGCAGACTCAATCCTAATTAGCTCACTGATTAAAAAAAAGAAAGGTATGTCTTATAAAATTAGAGGGTTTAGTTTAGGTGAATGATATGTCTTCAACAGAGAGTTTCCTGACTTTTGGAATCCTTTGGTTTCTTTTGAAAGAATTAGCCACAATTAAAGATAAGGCTACTATCCCAACTCTGTGTTAGTCTGTAAATAACAATCTGGTCGGTTAAATAGTACTCTTAGCCTCTGGGTCCTGGAGTTTTTGCTGGGGCTGTTTGAATAATGATTATGCCTAAGGCTGTGTGTAATCCTTTAAATATTTGAAGGGTCATTATATGGAAGAGGGATTACACCTGTCATGCTTGGCCTCTAAGGGCAAGTCACTATTTGGGTTGAACTAAGAGTGAAGGATAGAGGTTATATTGAGACGTGTCACCTCAGCATAAGGAAGGCAAAACACACTCAAACCCCCACCCCCAAACACACATACACACACAACTTTCTCACAGTTAGATCTACCTGGGGTTTTCAAGCAGAGGTTAGGTGACCACTCCTTAGGGACATTGTTTTTGGTTAGAATTAATGATTTGGCTAAAGGTTGGACTAGACTGTGTGAGGGTCCTCACAGCTCTGTAATTGTATGAGTCTTGGTTCTATGGAAGTTTAGTATTCATGTGTGGATCTAGTAGAGAGTTTATCAGTATATTCCATGCTTGAAAGAGATGTCCTGGACAGGAGGAGAAGGATGGGGTTCATTGGAAGGGATGGGCATAGACCATTTAGGCAGTGCCCAGCTGGGCCAGGCATGTTGTACCAAATACATCCTTCACAGCTGGAGGCAGTGACCTCTCAGAAGCTCCAATGAAAACAACAGTTAATTTAATGAACTGGCCTAATGGACCTGGCTAGAGGTTTATTTTTCATTAAAAGGTTAGAATGAAATAGGGGAGGTAGCACTCAGCAGGGGCAGCTGTCTCAGAAAATGTGCTGATGTGTGATGGTTAAAGAAAGAAAGATAAACAAAATCCCCAACCCAGCAACACTGAGTCAACCGTCCAACTCCTCACCCGGGCCTCATTTTGGTGATCTCTCCAGCACGGTGGCTGACCCCGAATAAAATTGGCTTCACAACACCATTCTTTGTTAATTAACCCTCATTTGTCTAGGACAAACAGGTAGCATAATAATTAACAGAAGGCCTGTATGTTACAAATATGGGATTAGTGAATTCAGGGCAAAATGACAGAATCATCAAATGTTATAGTTGGAAGAGACCTCAGCTGCTATCTGGTCCAACTTTAACCCTAAAGGAATCCCCACTGTACTGTAGTCAAGAAATAGAAATCTGGTCTCCACTTAAAGAGCTCAAATGAGAGGCAACCTACCATCTCTCAAGGCAGTCCATTCAACTTTTGGACAATCCCAGTTACTAAGAAATGATTCCTATCATTGAGCCTAAATTTGTCTCTTTGCAAGTTCCACCTATTGTTTTTAGTTCTGCCCTCTGAGAATAAGTAGAATAAGCCTAATTCCTCCTCCATATGACAGCCTTTGAAATATTTGACATCTTCCCTGAGACTTCTGTCTCCAGGCTAAACCTCCCCAGTTCTTTCAAATTGCTCTTTACATGATGGGGTCTCAAGTACCTTAGGGATTATTTAGACCAACCCCCCTGTTTCATAGGAAGAGGGAACCAGGCTCATAGAGGAAGTGACTTGCCCAAGGTCATCACATAGGTAGTAAGTGGCAGAGCTGTGATAGATATTACTTGTTAAAAAGACAAGAGGAAGCTAGGTGCTACAATGGATAGCATGTGGGATGGGAGTTAGGCAGACCTGAGTTCAAATCTCATGTAGTTGGCCTCAATCCCAATAGCCAAATCCTACTCTTTGACACTTTCCATATTTACTTCCTCTTGGTGCCTTAAGAGACCTCGTTTGGCCCAAGTGGGCTCTTCATGCCCTGCTTTCTTCCCCAGTGCATGCCTCATCTCTTTTCCTTGACTGACACTTCTTTTGCTTTGTTAGTCTTCTCTTATCTATGCTTGATGAGGACTGGGAAGGAGATTGGCAATCCTAGTGCTATCTTATTGTCTCTGAAACAAGTATCCAGTACTTCTTGAAGATTGATTTTTTTTAAAGCTTCCAATATTTACAGGAAACTTATCAGTGCTTATGTGCTACTGGCAGAGCTTTCAAGAATTCAGGTCCTTAAATTTCCAAATGGCTCACTAGTGCAAAAACCTTTTTCGTACTAATATTCTCCCAGTAATGTTCTGTGATTGCATGTCATAAGATAAGGTGACCCTTGAATTAATAATATTATAAATATCTCAAAAAGCAATGGAAAGATTTATAGTAGGTGTAAAGATCCTGCAAAGTGTTATCCATGATGCCTTGTGTGTAAGAAGAGGCATGTAAACAACAAGGATATGGGTGATTAGAAAAGGAAGGGAGTCAGTAAGGTAAAGAGAAAGACAACTAATGGAAAGCCCAAGTATTATAGGACCAGAGGACATCTTCCAAGACTTTGGGTGCATTGTTTATAAAGGCTCAAGAGGACTAAGAAGTGTATCTGATGACAAAATATTGAATAATCTGGATGATGAAATTAAAAGGAAAGTAGATTAAGAACATAATTAGGCTACATAGGAAGCTCTCTGATGAGCTCAGATTAAGAAAAACATAAAAATTATGAAAGGAATGAGATACAACTAGGACAAACTAATTTAATGGAGTCATAAGAATAGCATTAGTCTATATCCCAGAATAAGCTGAGGTTTGAAAACAATAATGCTAAACATAACAAAGTTAATTTTTAATCTATGTTCAGAGTAAGAACAAGGAAAGGGGATGATGGTGTAATGTTAGTAATTGATAGAGAAAAAGCAAAACTATTAAACTCTCATTTTGCTTCCATATTTTTTGTGAGAAAACTATTTTTCAGAAAGTAAAGTTTAAACCAAACATTACAAAGAGGGAGTTACTGATAAAATAGTAAGAGAATACCTAGCCATGGTGAAAGTGTTTAAATCTCCAGGATCAGATAACAATAGCTTACATTTATATTACACTTTAAGGTTTGCAAATTACTTTACTGAAGTGATCTCATTTGACCTTATTTGTTATTATTATTTTCATTTTACTTACATTTAGAAGTTTAGAGAAACTGAATCATTTTTCTAGGGTAAAACAGCTTAGGTGTACCTGACTCCAGTTCCAGTGCTCTATCCGTTATGTAACATTGTCTTTCTAGATGAAGGATGAAAGGATGAGTAGATCTAATTATAGAACCATAAGCTGCTGAAATGGATGGGACCTTGGAGATTATGTAGTTACCCCATCATTTTTTCACATGAGGATGAGAACCAGAGATTTAAGTGACTTACCCAAGGTCACCTAGCCAGTATAAGTAGCAAAGCCAAAATTTGATTCCGGTCCTTTGATTCTCAATCTAGGATTCTTTTCTACTACGCTATGTTGCCTCTTAGTGCTGGTGATTTTTTTGAGAAATTATGGACAGTGTCAGTGGTGCTAAAAGCTGGGAGCTGAGCAAATATACTGACTTTTCAAAGAGGTAGTTTCTAGAATCTGTAGACAAGAAAGCTTGACAATGATCCCTAAAAAAGTTCTATAACAGATTTTTTTTTCTTGAATGGTTAATTAAACGAAAGGTCTGTGAGTATTTAGAAAAGAAATAGGTAATCTGGCAACTACCATGGACTCAGGAATAATGTTACACCAAACTAATATTGTTTCTTTTTTAATATAATTCAATTTAATCAAGCTTTATTAAGTACCAAATATTAAGATGTTTTGCTAGGTATTGTGGATACAAAGATTAAAAAAAAGTCTGTTCCTTCATGGAGCTTACAGTCTAATAGGTTATTACTAGGACTTCTAGAGTGATCTATCAGGGGAATGTCATATCTATTATGGATCAATTTCAGAGACCAAGTGTCTCATGTTATTCTTATGGATATGATGTTTGTTATGGCTAAGATTTGTTTAATAAGCATATGAAGGGTGTTGATTAATTTTTCAATGTTGACCTGGATGAAGTTTTCTGGTGTTGTTCCACAGAACTCTAACTTGCCTCTGTCCTGTTCAACATGTTTTATTACTGGTTTAGATGAGAACATAGATGGCACAAGCATCAAAGCTGTGAATGACAGAAAGTGAGGAGGGATCACTCATGCTGGATGACAAAATGGTCATGATAGATTGGAACCTTGGGCCGAAGCCAAGAGGATAAACCTTAGCAGGATTTCATTTGGAAACACAGAGATTAGGAGCCAGGGAGTGGGGAAGAAGAAGCAGAAACATAAGTGAGAAGGATCCATTGCTCCATTCAGACTCCCAGACTGGGGTGAGAGGAGAATTACTGCCATGGAAGAACCTTCTTGAAGATGTCCTGACCTGGCTCAGGCTTACAGGTTAAGCACTGAATTCCTGGGCTGACTGTTTCCTTACAGTGTCTGCATCAGAGGTATCAAACACAAGGCCCACATGGGATCACAACACTGAGTGTGGCTGAACCAGACCAAAATATAATTGGGAAATTTTAAACAAAGTAAATAAAAATACAATAAAATGTATACAGTATTAAAATTTAAAACTAAGTTCATATGCAGCCCACAGAAATTCTTGTGTATGGATTAGTGGCAAGTATTTCTACTTGAGTCTGACACCATTGGTCTAGAAAACGAGTCTATTTGTTTGTACCCTAAAACCCACTGGGCCTTTCCAAATGATTTGCAGTACACCCCCCCACCAATCTCTATATATTTGTTTTTGTTTTGTTTCAATCATGTATGACCCTTGGTGACCCCATTTGGCAAAGATACTGGAGGGGTTTGCCATTTCCTTCTCCAATTCATTTTATAGATGAGGAAACTGAGGCAAATAAGGTTAAGTGACTTTCCCAGTGTCACATAGTTAGTAAGAGTCTGAAGGGGATTTGAACTGAGGTCTATCTGACTCCAGGCCCAATTTTCTATCCACAGTATCACCTAGCTGCATGCATATATATATATGTGTGGATGTATACAAACACATAGATATAGCTATATTTATATATGTATATATATACACACTCATATACAAATAAAATTTATACACACATATAAATGAAATATATAATATGTATGTGTATATACATATATATCATTCTAATAAAGAGAGGCTATATATATACATACACAATATATACATACACATACATGCATACACACACACAAACATATGTATGTATAATACATACACACAAACACTCTTATAGTCTCCCTTTATTAGAATGTGTTCGTTTTAAGAGCAGAGATTATCTTGCTTTCTGGACCTCCAACACTTAGTATAGTGCTTGGCAAACAGTAAGAATCTAATAAATGCTTTTTCATTCCTTCATTCATTTGTTCATTTATTCCTTCTTCATTCTAGTCATAACTATGTCTTTATGGGTTCTGTAACAATACAGCGAGAGAATTATATGAGGAATTAGCTCCTTGGCTCTGCTATTCAACTTCTTGGGGTCACAGTTTCCTCAGCTATAAAATGAGGAGGTTGCCATAGATCAGGATTCTTTTTTTGCCCTTTTTAAAAAATTTAATTCATTTTTAGTTTTCAACATTCACTTCCATAAACTTTTTAGTTTTAAATTTTCTCTCCCTCCCTCCCCTTCTCCCTTCCCAAGATGGCATGCAATCTGATATAGGCTCTACGTATACATCCCTATTAAACAGGTTTTCACGTTAATTATGTTATAAAGGAGAATTAGAACCAATAGGAGGAACCACAGGAAAGAAGAAACAAAACAAAATAGAAGGAAAAAAGAAAGAACAAATAGTATGCTAAGTAGATCAGGATTCTTAACATGGGCTTCACAGACCTCTAAGGAGGGTGTGAATAGATTTTTAAGAGGTTTTTGTACTTGGATGGGAAAAATAACATCTTGCTTTTCACTAGCCTCTAACTAAAGACTGTCATTTAATTTTTAAAAACATCATTCTGAGAAAGTGTCTGACTGCCCAAGGTAGGTTAAGAACTGTCTCTACATGGTCTTTGAGGTCTTTTCAATTCAATTCAATAAACCTCTATTAAGTGTCTACTCTTTGCAAAGTCCTATTCTAGCAATTAGATATGCCAAGATAAAAACAAAACGGTCTCTGCTATAAATGGGAAATTATATTCGATATCTTTCCAACTTAATTAAATAATATGATACCATTAATTTAACTAGACCATCAGTCAATTCCATGAAAAAGGGGATCATACTGCATGCTACATGTCACATCCCATGTATGCTTAGTGTTTTATGTCACTGAAAGAAGCCGTGAAACCATTACCAGCTGGTGGCCAGTCCTGGCCCCTAGTCGTGGCTACTAGCAAGATGTTGGGGAACAAAGATGAAAACAACAACAATGGTGGTTACAGTGCCGCCAAGGTGGGGAAGGGGTGGGGGAGAGCAGTGAGGAGGGGCCCTGTTCCTTGGAATCACAGATATAGGCAACCCCTAAAAATTCCATGTTTGGAAAATGCCATAGATTGTGGCATCTTGAAAATTTGATAAAATGATTTTATATTAATAGACCTCGTAGTCTAAAAAAGAAAAAAAAATGGGGGATCCCATTACCCAGTAGCTTAAGCCCAATCTTGTTATTGCAGTAAATGTGAACAAATCAATATTCACAATTCTGGTGCCCTAGTTCCAGGTAGTATAGGTATCCCTTTGGTTTTAACTTCATTTCAGGGGGGAAGAAGTTATTTAGGGATCCCTCTTTGAGAACAAATAGCTCATTTTTAGGTCATTATGGAGGTAATCTTCTTTTGTTTGTTTGACTTGGGTGGATTCCATAACATCTGCTTTCAGGCAGAGACACCGTGCAGCGGGTGTAACTGGTATTGTATGTGGTTGTATTCACATGTTTTTCACTTAATGAGACATTGGAGATGGTTCCACAATGCAGAGCAATTGCAACCACAGAAACTGTTTGGCTTTGTCAACATCCAGGAACCTACAGAGTGGAGAATGACAGAATCAG
This sequence comes from Vombatus ursinus, assembly GCF_900497805.2. Taxonomy (NCBI): domain Eukaryota; kingdom Metazoa; phylum Chordata; class Mammalia; order Diprotodontia; family Vombatidae; genus Vombatus; species Vombatus ursinus. The sequence continues at coordinate 4,465,005 of NW_020954563.1, read as the reverse complement.
ATGTCTTTGAATGAAGCCAAGTTATAAAACCTGGGTTAGGAAAGTTCTGCCTGTCTCTCTGGCTCTTCCTCTGTTTCTCCGTCGCCCCTTGTCTCTCTTTCTCCAGTTCTATCTCTCCTTAATCTCTTTGACTTTCCCTATCTCAGTCTCTTCCTCTGAGTCTTTGTCACTCCTCTGGTCTCATTATCTCTTACTTTTTCTCTCTGTTTGGCTCTTCACATCTCCCTGTCTCTCTCTTGTCCTTACCTTTTCTTCCCTCCTTCTGTGCTCTTGGGGAATGTTGGCTCTCTGGGTTAGAGCCTGAGAAGAGCTAACGAGACCCGTGGGGGCATCCGGGTGTTCAGGGCATCTCGTACTGGGGCTTCTCATTGGTTGGTGGGTGTGTACCTTGTTATGCCAGCTTCCACTGCCAAGCTGACTTGCCCTACATAGCAGTTTGTGGTTAGATGAACCAAGCAGAGACCATTGGCATAAATGCCAATTGAAAAGTGAAAATTCCAGGAACCTCTTTGGGGTTCACATGCTGCCAAATACCTGGTTTGATTAATGTCTTCCTTGGGATGAATGGCTTTTTTGGCATCAGACAGATAGCCTCTTTTCCAGACTTGCCCCTTCCACACCCTAAGACGTGGCTCTTTTTACTCCACAGGTCTCCACTAGGTTTTTCCCCAGAGTCATGTCTAGGTATACGGAGTAATTTGCCCTTTATGGAGATGGGGGTGTGGAGTGATTATGTACATTAATGATATTGGGGATCTTTAGAAGTATTAAAATCAGTGTAGTTTCTTGAATACTTTGGGAGCACTGAGCCTGAGTCAAGTATACCCTTCTAGGAAGCTCAGTGGTGTTCTACTGATAATTCTATTTCATTAAACAGATATCTATTGTGTGTTCAAGCCTGCTCTACATATCTGACTGATAGGTCGACAGTTTGAGAATTTTCTATTCCCTCCAGGTTAACAAACTTTAGTGTTATAAAGAGTGGCCCATTTAGGGTCTGCAATGCTCAATGAAATGAGAAATAGAAGCCAATTATCCAGACAATTCACACCAAGTTCTCCATTTCTCCTACACATGTAGACACAAGCTTAGGACATTAATAGGTAGTACTGTGGATAGGGTGCTAGTCAGGAGGTTCTAAGTTCTAAGTTCAAATCTGACCTCAGATACTCACTAGCTATGTGACCCTCGGCAAATCACTTGACTGCCTCGGTTTTCTTATCAATAAAATAATAGCACTCACTTCCAGGGGTTATTGTGAGGATCAACAGAGATAATATTTGTAAAGGACTTAGCACAGTGCCTGGCATATAGTAAGTATTGTATAAATGTTAGTTATTATTACTATTATTATTAATAGAAAGGGAAATTCACAAAGAGATAGACATATCTTCTCCCCCAGGCCTTTGGGATGCAGTTAAAAAAAAAAGGATTATGCTCTTGGAAAAGGAGGAAAGAGGCAGGGGAAGGCCAACGTGATTATGAAGCTGCAGGATGGAGCTGATTATGTCACAGTTCTCAAGAGGAAAACACAGAGCAAGAAATTACTGGCAAACGGTCCTTGAAGACAATAAATGGAATTTGCTCAATTCAACAGGGGCAGTGGGGAAATCAGGATCAATTTGTCTTTGATAGCTTGACAGATTCCTGGTTCAAACAGGAGAATGCTTTGGTAATGAGGTTTCCAAATGCCCTGACCTCCAACCGTGAGTGGGCCTGAACCCAGAACCCAAAGGCCCAGACCTCTGTTTGAGGGAAAGGCCCATGTGTCTCCCCATTCTCTACAACAACAGTGGTGTGGGGGGTGGCCTATATTGGGTGCTAATGGAATGACCAAGCTAAATCCTTGACCTTCATGTCCATGAGTTTAAGGAGTTCATTGTGAGAAGGGACACAAACATATGAGTATACTATGCGGCATTGCATGATACAGAGGCAGCCTAGCATAACAGAAAGAAAACAGCCTAAGTCAGAGGACCTAAAAGTTCAAATCTTATCTCCATGGATTATTACTCATGTGATTTTGGGCCTACTCCCTGGGCCTCAGTTACATTATTTTTAAATGTGGAAGGTGGACAAGATAGGCTGCTGAGGCTCCTTCTAGCTTTAGATCTGTGATCCCATAAATATCGAGGAAAGATGGAAACCAAGTGCTGGGAGAGGCCTGAGAGGGATGGCCCTGACTGGGGAGATTCCAGGGAAGGCTTCTTGCTAGAAGTGACTGCTTATAGTCATTTTTTTTTTATCCAATGCTTTAAGTTTTGCTAAGTGCTGTACATACATTATCTCATTTGGTCCTTACAACCACTCTAGGAGACAGGTGCTCTTATTATCCTCATTTAACGGATGAGAAAACTGAAACTGAGAAAGGTTAAATGACGTGTTCAGGGGCATCAAACCTAGAAAGTGGGTGAGGCAGAATTTGAACACAGGTCTTCCCAATTCCAAAGTCAATCTTTTATTTACTGTGCCATCTAGCTGCCTAGCACAAGTCAGCATAAATTATAGCAGCTCATTGATTGTTACAGGAATAGAAAAAAATTTTGGGGGGTTTCAGATTTTTAAAAGTTTGTTTCAGCTGTCTATTTTCTCCTCATATAAAATTAATTTCCTATGGGCCCTCCCCCAGCCCCCAATTTTGAAGAGACTTTACCAATTTGGAGGAAGAATTAGGTAACTAGAAGTAACTAGTTGAATTTTCTCTGACTTAATCCAACACCAGAACCAGAGGGCACACATTCTTTTGGAGAGCCAGCTGCCTGGTTTACAGAACACTTACCTTTGTCCGTCAAGAAACGCTGTTTACAACAACAACAATGCAAAACTAGATCAGAATTTTAAAAGTTAGATTCATGGAAGGAATGAATATTAAAGCTCAACTAGTTTAATCTGACCTTTTACAAAGGGACAATTGAGGCCCAAAGAGAAGAAGTATCTTGCTTAATTGAAAGTTAGTGGCACATGTGTGATTAGAGCATGGCATATGCACACACAGGTGCACATATACATGTATATGTGTATAAAACACACATAAAATATATTGTATATATTATATACAAATTATATGCTTTTATTATATATTAATGGTAAAAAGTATATATACTATACCATATCTTGTACATTTTTATATATGTATACACATACATACACGTATGTATATATACATATGCGTATGTGTATATAAAGACATAATTATATTTCAATATGATTGGTTTCTTTTGTAATCCCATTTCTCAAATTTAAGCATTTAAAAGCATTTTTCTGAAAAGGGGTCCATAGACTTCACTAGACTGCCACAGAGTTTGTGGCACAAAAGAAGCTAAAAATTCCTGGGTTTGTGCCTCCTCCCAGCCCAGGACTTCCACTGTTGCGCCATACTGCTCTGCCATTTTCTGTGAGTGCTATTTATCAGAGAATGATGTTTAGATCTGGCCCATTCAGGAAAAACATACTCTGTACTGTTGGGTCTTACTACTTAAGGAGATTGAATGAACTGCCAGTTTGAAATGGGCCGTCAAACTATCACCAACTATAATCCTTCTTGCCAATCTTGGAGCCTGGGTCTGGAAATGTTCACTTCCCTGAAAATGCCAGGTTCCCCACAAGTTTATAAGATGGAATCCTCCCTTAAAGACTCCAACAAATAGCAACTTTTTTTTTTTTAACTGTAACTCATAAATTCCTCTCATTGGCTTCAAAGATGTTTTTTTTTTGCCCCCTCACCTCCCTCCAGGAAGTTAATGCTGTATGTTCCAACCCTGCCCTCACAACCATTATTGGTGCAGCAACTTCTTTGAAGAAAGAGCCAGCCAATGCCACCATCGAGGTGGGGTGCAGTGGGTAGAATGCTGGGCCTAGAGTCAGGAAAACTTGAGTTCAAATCTGGCCTCAATCGCTAATTACCTATGTGATCCTGGGCAAGTGACTTAATCTATGTTTACTTCAGTTTCCTTAATTGTAAAATGGGGATAATAACAGCACCTGCATCCCAAGATTGTTGTGAGGATCAAGTGAGATATTATTTGTAAAGCACTTAACACTTAGTTATTTATAAATGTTTGTTTCCTTCCCCTTCACCAATTTCCAACCAATTGCTGCTACAAGGGCAGGTGCAGCTTAGCCAAAGCAGGGGGCAGGGAGAGAAAGGAGGCAGCATGTATCAGGCAAGTGTGAACACCGCCATAACCTTCACCACCGTGGGTCTCCCTTTGGATGCAGATAGAGACAGCCCAAGAAGCTGAGCCCAAGAGCTTTTGGAATAGCATTTTTTCCAGTCCAGTGCTCTCAAGCATCATCCTGGAAAGCAACCCTGGTGGAGAGGTAACCTGGGAATATCTGCAGGTGCTGCAACCACATCTATTGAAAACCCAGAAAAGAAAGTTCTTTTCCCAAAAGTCCTTGGCACTTTGGCTCAACATCAGAAACTGATATGATTTTATCCGTGGAAATGACATTAAAGAAGAATCACTACTATCTGCTTTGCTGCTGTGCCCTATGGACCCTGGGACACTCCCATTCATCTTACAACTGACATCTTCCATATGTATTGTCTCTCCCATTATAATGGAGGCTCTTAGAATGGAGGGACTTTTTCTATTTGTATCTCCAGCACTTAATTCAATGCTTTGCATGTAGTAAATATCTAATAAAGGCTTTGTTCATTCCTTTAGAGATAGCGAAATCATTTATTTTTTTGAGAGGCCCAGAGGTTCCCAATCTCTATGCCTACTCTTTTCTTCCCCCTTTTAACACTTCCTATAAATAACATCCTGGAATTTGCCAGTCTTGCTACCAGAGATCAACAATATCAATATATGATGGTGTTGTATTACATCTTTATTACATCTTTCAGTAAGACTGTGTCATATGTAAACGTATCTCTCTTAATCCCTAACACAGTACTCTGCATACAGTAGATGCCTAATAAATGTTTGTTGAATGAATGAATAAATGAACAAATGATTGAATTTGGGCAATCTATTCCGTTCTGTTACTAATTTGACTGATTATACTTCCCTTCTCAGATTATAGTGGTTGTTTAATTGAATTGATCTAATCTATTTGGTGACTATGTTGATGCACTTGCAGAATTAGAGAAATATAAATACTCACAGGGGTGGTCATATGGATGTGACTACATGAAACCAGGTATTTGGATATTCAGAAAAGAAATGCATGGCTAACTTGTGTCTTCATGGCTTTGCCTAGGCTATTCCCCAAAGCACTCCCTCCTCACTTTTTCCTCTTGGACTCTCTAGTTACCCTTAAGACATGGCTCAGGTGCTACCTTTGACATTGAAGTCTTTCTTGACTCAACCCTGCTTCCCTCATTCACCTATTCCATCATTCCCTACACTGCCTTGCTAATCGACTTGTCCATAAATGTTTGTTTTATATCTCTTCTGAGTGTACTCATATATGTACTTACACTCTCTCCCTTAGAATATAAGCTCCTTGAGGGCAGGGAATATTTTGCTTTTTTGTATTTTGAGGACTTAGCCTCAGTGGTGGCACATAGTAGACCCTTAATAAATGCTTATTGGTTGATTGACTAGACTTTTCACTTCATTTCATTAGAAGAGAGAGACGAAGACAGACTCCAATGGAGATAGCCTGGAAGGTTAAGACTTGAGCTATTGGTCTTTGCTTTTTTTTCAGTTACTTCCTGAGAGCCAGGGCTGAGGGCAGTGCCATCATGGGATCATAGGATTTAGAGTGAGAAGGTACTTTCAAGATCTTCTAGTTCAGAGCTGTCAAATATGTGGCAGACAACATGTGAGCAGCCCACATGTAACCCATAATAGTCTCAAGTGTGGTTCTAACAAGACTGAAATGTAATGGAAAAATATTTAACAAAATAGATACAAATACAATAAAACACATATAATACTACATTTTAAAGTGAAATCAGTATGAGATTCACAGGGATTTTTGTGCATGATTTGGTGACTCCCATTTCTATCTGAGTTGACCCCACTGATCTAGTGAAACTTCCTTTATTTTACAGGTGATGAAAATGGGCCCAGAGAATAGTAATAATAATAATAACTAACATATATAAAACATTTACTATTTGCCAGGCCCTGCGCTAAGCTATCAAATCTCATTTGAGCCTCACAGATTAGGAAACTGAGGCAAAGAGAAATTTAAGTCTTTTGCCCAAGGTCACACAGCTAGGAAGTGACTGATGCTACATTTGAACTCAAGTCTTCATGACTCCAGGCTCAGTGTTCTGTCCACTGCATCAGCTAGCTGCTGAGAACTTAAAAGACTTTTCTAAAGTTATTCGAGTAGGAAGTCGGAGAAATGGGCCTCTCAGCATCCTGGTCTGATCTGACTCAGGTTCCATGTGTGGGGCCAACTCCATGGCTGCCATTGTTGACCTGACGGAGCTGCCAGGTTCTGTTGTGGATCTTGTGTTGCATCCTCAGGGTTTATCAAACGTAAGGATGAGATCATACACCCTCAATCAGAATCTGAGTCTGGTTTCTGCAGTGGCAGCAGAATAAGCCCAGGTAATCCAAGGGCCTGCCTTGTGAGTGAATCTGGAAGAGTTAGAAGGGGAGGGAATACACTGAAAAAGACAAAATCATCTGTTGGAAAAGGTCAGAAGACTTGGGTTAGGAATAGAAATCTTGGAGGCAGAGAGGACAGAGTGCTGGGGTTGTAATCAGGATGTCCTGGGTTCGATTCCGGTCTCAGATACTAATTAGTTGTATGACTATGGTGGACTAGTCGATTAGCCTCTACATGCCTTAATTTTCTCATCTATCATGGGGATGATAATACCAATAGCATGTAAGTCCTAGGGTTTTTCTTTATGTACACATTATCTCCAAATGAGTATGAAAGTTCCCTGAAAGCAATGGTTATTTCATTTTTGTTTTTGTAACCCCAGTGTATAGTGTGGTGCCTGGCATTCAGCAGGTGTTCAATAAATGCTTGTGACTGATTGATATGTAAAGCACTGTGTAAACCTTAAAACACTGAATAAATGTAAAATATGATGATGAAGGTCTAAATAAGGGGTTTTAAATTTCTCTTTGTAAAATGCTCCCCTTTGGCAATCCATAGGTGCAGCCTATGAGCCCTTTCTCAGAATAATGTTTTTAAACTTGCGTTTGTTGTTCAGTTGTAGTTGTTTTCAACTCTTTGGGACCCCATTTAGTTAGTTTTTTTTGGGGTGGGACAAAGATACTGGAGTGGTTTGCTATTTCCTTCTCCAGCTCATTTTATAGACGAGGAGATTGAGGCAAATAGAGTTAAGTGACTTACCCAGGGTCACACAGCTAGTAAGTATCTGAGGCCAGATTTGAACTCAGGTGAGTCTTTCTGACTTCAGGCCTGACACTCTATCTACTGTGCCACTACCTGTCCTAATGTTTTTAAATACATAAAATAAAATATAAATGACATCAGATACATTGAAATAGTTATCAAAATGCTTTTAAAAATCCCAGACTTGCTGAAATCTATCTACTGACTCTTAAGTGTCCATGGATCCCAGGTTAATAACTCTTGTTCTAGTTTATATTTATGGGACATTATCATAGCTTTACATAGGGATCTGAGGTTCATAGGTCCCTAGAAGGGACCTAAGAGGCCCGCTAGTCCAACTCTCTCAACAAGTGAAGAAACTGAGGCCCAAAGAGGTTAAGTAACTTGCCCAGGGTCACACAGGTTGTAAGTATTAAAGGCGAGATTTGATCCCAGGTCCTCTGACTCCAGAGTAGTGTCCTTTCTACTGGACCATGAGCCCTAGTGTGCCCTGGTTTGTGATGGAGAGACAGGAGGATCCTATATATGTATAATTGGTCAAAGAAAACAGATACAGATTTAAATGCACTGATTTCTATGAGCATAGTGTCTGCCATGTAGTAGGTGCTTAATAAATGTTTATTGACTTGTTTACTTATTTTATAAAATCCGTTTCTTCACAATGACCTTGTTGATGAGGCCTCTAATAAAAAATGACATTAGCTGATCTGAGCAACTGGCCACAATGTCCTGTATTCTTCCTATGTGGGGAACCAACTGGAATGAAGAGGCCTTGGTCCCTAGGGACAGGTCTCCTCATATCCATTTTTGTTTGGAAATGTTTTAAAAGAAGCAGCCCCATGATCTTTGAGAAGCTTGTTCTGAAAGTACTGGACAACAGGAGTCATGGCAGGTTCTGGCTCTGGGGCTGGAGGTTCTGAGAGCTTCCCGTTCCCAGATCTCAAAATGGTAACTGAAGTCACCCCTTGGCTTTAGGGAAAGCCCCTTTAAAATCTCTGAAGAAAGATGAGAAAGGGAAAGAGGAGGACAGGAACAGAGAACCAGTTTCATCACTTTTAGGAGTCTTGTTGATTCTTAAGCAAAAACTCTTTGTTTAAAAAAAATTCATTTTTTCATACATTCAGACTCTAAGCAGCAGAAAATTTCCTCCTGTGATGAGAAGCATTCAGAACAAAAACACGTGGCCTGATTTGTCTTTTACCAAAATCAAAGGCTGTATTCTAAAGAGACTTCATTTGCCACACAAATGTAGCAGATGTTTTCTAAGATTATAGCCACACAAGCGGAATCCACCCTTTACATCTTTGGAGTATTTCAGTTTTTTGAAAAGAGAAACAGTTTTATGTTATTACATGATGCACTGGAAGCTTCTGGTAATGAAGGGTCCATTGCAGACACAGGTAGAGGGGAAAGATGGTGGGGGGTTAATACAAGAGTAGAGAATGTGAATGAGGGCCAGGAGAAGATACTTCTGTAAAATAGCTTTAATATAATACGATAAATGCAATTGATATTAATTAAGTACCTTTTGTGTACAGAACACTGGACTCCATACAAGGTTTAGATATGATCCCTGCCCTCATGGAGCTTATAGTCTAGGAGGAGGCTGACGTAAATACAAATAACTGTAACAAATAATATTTCAAGACATATACTTCAGAGAGGTCTAATAATATATAATGAGAAGAATGGAGTGGGAAGAAATCAAAGGCAATAAGTCATTCAGAGACAATTAAATCACTTCAGAGTTTCCCATACTCCTCTCTCCTTTCCTCACCTCTTTGACCATTTGAAACCGCCTGGAAGATACTAGTCTGGCCACCAATGGGTGACTACAATGGTTTAGGACATCAGAGAAGACTTTGGAAAGTAATGGTATTTAATTTGAGATTTAAAAGGTGGTTAAGAATTTGTCAAAAGATAGGAAGGAAAGACATTCCAGGTCTAAGAACAGCATGGACAAATGCATAGAAGTGCAGGGCATATTTACAGATTAGAGAGTTGTCCAATTTGGTTGTGGTATCAAGTATACAAAATGGAGTGATATAAGACAAGGCTGGGTAGGTGGGCTGATGGTCAAGTTGTAGAAAACCTTGAATTCAGAGAATTTGAACTTTATCTGGGAGGCAATCTACAGATAGCAATTGAGAGGACGAGTGCCAACTTTCTACCCAGCCCTGTTCATACCACTCTAGGGAAGTCAAAGACATAAAGCCCCACCCTTAAGGAACTCATAGTCTCCTTGGGGAAATGTATAGACATACTACTCTGTAAATGAGTCCTTGAATTATAGCTGATTGAAAGGAGAGTAGATTAAAATCATGGAATGTTAGAGGCAGAAAACTCCTTGGAGATCATCAGATCCAATTTATAGATAGGCAAATGAGGCCCGGAGAAAGGAACTGACTTTGAGAAATAATCATGGTAATCATAAAAAAAAAATCTGGACCAATGGAACTGAAGCCTTTAAGGGGGAACTCCCTATGTGACTATTGTTCTTGGTAACTGCCAACTTTGTTGGATTTCATCCATATGACTTCTGAGGAATTCCTTATTTAGTACCAATGCTCAGCAGATTATAACCTTAGTTGTGAAAGCGCATTCTGAATAATTGGAATAATGGGCATGTGATGAGTAGGATATAAGATTGTGTCTGAAAATTTGTCTTTTGAAAACAGAATCATTATGCCTATGTTGATCAGGGGTGACAGATCTACAGATCTCTTGTTTCTGCCTAGGGCTTTAGCCATCCATCCACAAGAGTGGGTTGGCTGTCCATCTTAATACCGCCTAACTTCTTCACTACAGTGGTATGTGAAGTCATTTCTAAATGGCATTGGCCTGCTTGAGAGGGGTGGTGCATATCCAGGAGCAATGATGAATAGAAAGGGGTATAGCAGGGCAGAATGGCTAGTGATTGTACATGATAGATATTGATTTTCAAGTCTCTAACCCTCCTCTTGGTGCCACATCCCTCAACTATCAAATGCCCTGCCGCCTCTTGGATAGTCACTATTGACCTTACCTAGGTCCACTTTTCTAAGCAGTACAGCAGCCACTGGATCTTTCCTTTACCTACCTTTTCTCCTTGTGTTGGGAGCCATTCCCTTTGTGCCTTGCTCTCTGCTTATGACAATGGGGGAGCAGTAGGTGGGGAGGCAGCACTATACCAGTGAGAAGACACCTGGTCTGGGATTCAGGAGACCTGGGTTCTAGCTCTGACTCTGTCATCAACTTGGTATATGGGCCTTCTCTTCCCTGGACCTCAGTTTCTGCCTCTTCAAAATGAAAGTACATGGGTAAACAATGGAGTTTTCTCTTGTGACCTTTGGTGGTGACTTTTGGTGGGTTGAATTTTTCTGATTTTGAAGGCAATGGAAATAACTGAGCAGTTGCATTTCCTTGGTGAGGAGGAGGAGAGTATATGGTTGAATGAATAAGTGAATGAAAAGTATTTATTAAGCACTTACTGTGTATGAAGAACTATGACAACTCCTGGGGCAAAAGCAAAGACAGGCCCTACTCTCAAGGCCCAAGGAAATTTAAAAATAGGAAAAGGAGAAACTCCAAAGTGTGTCCAAAAGAGAACAGCTCTCACTCCCAAGCTTTTTGGTTTTCTGACCTCAGGGATCTGCCACATCTGATTGTCCCCACTCCAATTCCAGGATACACTTTTGTCTTTCCCTTTTCCATTAGATCTCTACAGAGATATTCCAGACCACATGCTATATTTTCTAGGCAAACTATAGCTTAATATCACACTTTTGGAAATTTAGGACTCCCTGGTCTGGAACTAGGTAGATTGCTTTTTCTTTTTTTATATACTTCCGATGCGTTCACATTTGTCTTTGCCCTGAAAATAAAAGAAAAATGCCCTGGGAAGTTGACATGGGTCAGTGAGGTCTGAGAGTCAGGTTATGGAAGTAATGTCGTTCATATCTCCCCTTCACAACAACTTTTTGTGAAGGAGGCAGTATCGGAACAAGTATCCTCGAGTATTATAGATACAGAAGCTCAAGATGGTCAGAAGAGGCCTTCAAGCAAAGGCTGAACAGTCACTTGTGTGGGATGCTGGACTGAGGATTCTTGTTCAGGTGGAGGGCAAGCTAGAGCAGAGGTGTCAAACTAGCCTACTGGCTGTCTCATAACCTGCAACACTCCTGACTGCCCCTGGACTAGATCAAAATGTAATATTTAACAAAATAAACAAAAATACTATAGAATATAGATATTAATAGATATAGAATATAGATATTAACATACGGAATATATTATATATTAGATATTAATATGTTGAATATGGATAATACTTGGTTTTCTAAGTCAATATGCAGCTGACTGGCAGCCTTATGTACAGTTTAGTGGCCCCTCTTTCTATTTAAGCTTGACACTCCTGGGCTAGATGATCTCTGAAATGTCTTCTAGCTCTGGGATTCTGTGAGGTTTAGATACATAGATAGATAGATAGATAGATAGACAGACAGACAGACAGATAGATAGACAGACAGATAGATAGGTAGATGATAGTTTATTAAATGTTTACTACATATCAGGTACTGTGCTAGCCCCGGCGATATAAATACAAGGGAATAAGACAGACCCTACCCTGAAGGAGCTTATATTCTAATGGAGGAAGACAGCACACAGAAGGGAGCTGGAAACTGGTGGAAGGGGGTCATTGAGGGTACTTACAAGGGCCAGCGTGGTTGGTAAAAGCTAGAGAAATCCAGAAAATGAATTGCCCTGGGATGAAGTGAGAATGATTGGGCTCCTTTAGGAAATGGTGGTCTGGGGTAGGCACTCATCAATCCTGAGAATGGGCCTTAGGGCAGAGACATCCCGTGGGAAAGCTTGGGGCAAAAAGGAAGTCTAAGAATGTAAAAAAGCTAAAACTAAACCAAACCAAACCAAACCAAAACAAAACAAAAAAGCCACCAAAAAAACAAAATACCAGATCCTCTCCCTAACTTCCTTATTCTTATTGAAGGCACCACTCTCTTTATAGCCAGCCAGGTTTGCAATCTAGGAGTCTTCCTTACCTAATCTCTCTCTCTCATTCTCCCTGTCCCCCTCCCCCCATCTAATCAGCTGCTAAATCCCCTGGATTTTGCCTCTACATCTCTTGAATCTATACCCCTCTCTCTATTCACACCACCACTGTATGCCATCATTACCCCTTACCTAGGCCACTGCAAAAGCAGAAGAGACTTCATTGATCCCTATGCCTGAGATCTCTTCTCTTTCCAGTCCCTTCTCCACATAACTGCCGGTTCCTAAAATCTGGGTCTGGTTACCGTCATTCTGTTGAAGGGAGCTCCTCTGCTGACTCTCCACTGTCTCCAGTGCTCTTCACTGTCTCTTTCCAGCTGAACTCTTCAGCCTTCTTCCTCATCATTGTCTTCCACATGCTCTATGTTCCAACCACGCTCACCTGCTTTCTGTTCTGTGCACAGGAATTTCTCTTCTCCATGCGTTTGTACAGTTTTCTGTACAGTCTATTCCCTATACCTGATCTTCTCTCCTTCCTTGTCTCCACGTTATGGAATTGCTAACTTCATTCAGGGCTCATCCCAAGTGCTACTTCCTATACAAAGCCTATTTTGACCCCCTCAGTTGCTGGTTCCTTCTTCCTTCCTACCCCCTGGGGTAATGACTGAATTTTCTTTGTCTAGATTTTGTATTTATTTATGAGTTCATGCCATTCTCCCACTTCCTTTCCACTCCAATAGAAAATAAACTCCTTAAAAGCAAAGGCTTTCATTTTTATCCTACTTTACCCATCACAATGCCTGGAATATACTAGGCAATTAATAAATACTTGTTGAAGGAATAAAAGAATGAATATAATATTTCACTAGCAAAAATGCCCTGGAGTCATCACCCCTTCTTTGCTCTGAACCCTTTTCATGTGGAAAATACAAATATTAAAAACAAGAAGTAGCTGACATCTAAGAGGACAGTGGGAACCCCACTAAAGGGCACTCCCCAGATGCTCTTCTTGTCTGAACTGCAGCAAAATGTATCATCGTCCTCATCCTCAATGCTCAGCCTCTTTTGTACCTCTAGTTCCAATTTGGCACGTTGGACAGATTATAATGAAATAATATTTGGGTTACACCATATCACCAACAAGCAATTTCTGTGCTATACTACTGGCCAAATATTGACTGCTTACCCAGTATGGATCCTTTAAAGGACTTAATGATCTCTTAATGAGTCCTTTTAGCTCTAGTATTCTGTGAATTCAGGAAGATTTCCGGTTTGCATAACCCCAAACCATGGATTTTTTTTAACTTCTCAAATGATTGGTCTACCTCAGGGGTGGGGAACCTGTGGCCTCAAGGTCACATGTGGCCCTCTAGGTCCTCAAGTACAGCCCTTTGACTGAATGTAAACTTCACAGAACAAAGCCCCTTAATAAAAGGATCTGTTCTGTAAAACTTGGACTCAGTCAGGAGGCTGAACCCAAGGACCTAGAAGGCCACATGCTGCCTCAAGGCTCTGGGTAGACTCTACCACATGCCAGGGACTGTACTAGGCTTGGGGACGTAGAGACAAAAATGAAACACAGCTCCACGATCAAGGAATTTTTATTCTACAGGGTAGACAACATGTACACATGTCACTACGCACAAAAATAAGCATATGGCAGATATGTACAAAATCAGTACAAGGTGGGGGAAGCACTATGAACTAGAGAGTGCAGAAGAGGCCTCATGGAGAAGGTGGCATCTGAGCTGAACTCTGAAGGAAACTACAGATTTCATCAATTAGAGGTGAGAAGGGGTTAAACTCCCAGCACAGAAAATAATCTTTGCAAAGATAGAGTGAGAGAAGATGGACCATTCTGAGCAAGGAATAGCAAGAGGGCCAGTTTGGTATAGTGAGGCTGGAAAAGGAGAGTGTAGACAAGTTGTAAAGGGCTTTAAATGACAAACAGAATTGTTTGTATTAAATCTTAGCAAGGGCATGCTGGAGCCAGCTCAAACCTGATGGCAAGAGCTGATTGTTAAATTTCTGTGTGAACATTTACAACTTGGAAATTGGCAAATGCTATAAATCAGAGATTGGTTTATTGTTTTGTTAATTTTCTATGATAAAGAAAATTTTAATTATACAGATTAAACTTAAACATGTGTCATACATAGGCACTTTTTTCAGGGAGCTGATTATTAAATATTTACTAGCACTCTCTGTGAAGTAATAAGTAGTTACTGGAGTTTAGAGGGATCAAGCAAGGGAATGACATGGTCAGATATGAGTTTTAGTCATTTGTGTGGAGGAAAGAGACAACTTCTTCTTATAATGTTCTTCTTCTCCTGGCTCCAGAGTAGGAGTGGGGGAGGATACTGCAATAAGTTCTGGCAATATATTTCAATTCCCTGAGTATTCCATGGACAAATGAATTTGGAATTGTCCAGGACTGGAGATCGTGTGCAGGAAGCTACTCTTCGGTTCTGATCTGTGTTTATCCCTCTGGGTCGTACTATTGGGTTGATTCTCTTTTTCTCTCAAAGGCCATGGTTCCGCCTAATCTTTCTTGGTGAGATATGGATTTTAAGGAAGTGCCTCTGTTACACCAAGAGTTATCAAACCTTCCTCTTTTGGCAGGTGCACTTCTGATTGGTCAACTGTTCTAGATAAAAGAGAAGGTAGTGGAGGAAAGGCCATCATGCTCTGTCCTACTCCCATTTCTGGCCTTTTCTTTAAAAACAAAACAAAACAAAACAAAAACGGAACTATTTCTTATGGTCAGTGACAGAAGTCAAACTTTCATGTTCCCCTTCGGATGGGGGTGAAGCAATCCTGGGACCTGATGTTCTGGACGAGGACAGTGGCTGGCTTCAAGTTCCCGGGACTCTGATTTCTCTAGGGTTGGTGACTTGGTTGAAAGAACTGAAGATATTTAGCTTGAAGGAGGGAAACCTTAGGGGATGAAGATCACTGTTGTCAGACATTTGGAGGGCAGCCATGGTTGGGGAGGGCTTAGACATATTTAGTTTTGCCCCACAGCTTGGAATGAAAAGTGTGATTGGTTGGAGATCACAGAGAAGTAGATTTGCCGCTGTGTATGAGAAAAGACTTGCTAACAGAGCTTTGCAAAAGCACAGTCAGATTTAAAGCTGAAGGGGAAGTTAGAGGTCATTTAATATATCTTTTCTGACAGATGAGGAAAGAGAGGCACAGAGAATTAAGTGACTTATGCAAGATCAGTAAGTGGCAAAATTGAGATTTGAACTCAGCTCCTCAGACTCCAAAGCTAATATTCTTTCCACTGTACCACAAATTGGGGCAAACAGAATTGATTTCCTCGGTTCCTGTCACTGGAGGAGCTTGGCTAATTTTTTTTTTTTTTTTTTTTTAGCAAGAGGCTTTGCTGCAGAGGATCTCTTTTGTTCTAAATTTGAAAAATGGTCAACAGAGCAGGAAAGGGCCAAATGGAGCCCATCAGGTGCCTCCAGCTTGAACCATGTCCCATTTACACAGCACAGATTGTACAGAGGACAAGGGCTATCACTCATTCTGTTTATGAGAGGAGTGGAAAGAGTCAAAGCCAACAGTTGAAGTCAAGGCAGAGGATCTTGTTCAAAAGCTTTCTGAGATTTTCTAAGGGAATTTATTGAGAAAACAATTGAAGCTCATTACAAAATGTATGAGGATTCTAGGGGATATAAGAGAATGTAAGCTCCTTGAGGTCAAGGACTGCTTGGCTTTTGCCTGTGTATAGAATATACAAATTCTTTACTTTGTATAGAATTGTGCCAGAATAGAACTGGCACATTGCTGTTGTTGTTCAATCATTTCAGTCACATCTGACACTTCATGACCCCATTTGAGGTTCTATTGACAAAGATACCGGAGTGGTTTGCCATTTCTGTCTCTATCTCATTTTACAGATGAGGAAATGGAGACAAACAGCAGTTAAGTGACTTGCCCAGGGTCACACAGCTAGTAAGTGTCTGAGGCTGGATTTGAACTCAGGTCTTCCTGACTCCAGGCCTGGCACTCTCTTGCACTATCACTCTGTGTCACCTACTTACCCAAGCTGATAAACATTTGGTGAATGAATCTCAGACAAGGAGTTGGGACACTGACAGAAGCACTGGCCTGGTGTTGATATTGCAGAAAGAGTAGCCTCACCTGTCATCAGCAGAGATGGTTAGAATCAGGTCTGTTTGTGTTCACTTCTTATCTCCTTCATTAATTTCCCCAAGAACAGGAATTGTGCCATTTTCAAAATCTTTGTATCTTTAGCACCAAGCATGGTACCCTGCAGTTGGCACAGTGGCTACAATGCTGGCTCTGGAGTCAGGGTACCCAGGTTCAAATTCTAGACCTACTACTTACTAGTAACCTGTGTGACCTTGGCAGAGTTACTGAATGTCTCTGGTCTCAGTTTCCTCATCTACAAAAGGAGAGAGTTGGATTAGGGGGCCTCTGAAGTTCCTTTCAGATCTAAGTCAGTCAACAAGCATTTATTGAGGGCTTGCTATTTGTCAGGCGCAGTGCTTAGGGCTGGGGATATAAAGAAAGGCAACAATGTGGTCCGTTACCCACATAGAGCTTTCATTCTACTGGGTGAGACAACATACAAATAAATAGTTATGTATATATGATGCAGTGTGTATGGAAGGTGATCTCCCAGGGGAAGGCACTTGCAGCTGGAGGTGGGGTTGGGAAAGGAGGACTGGGAAAGGCTTCCTACAGAAGGTAGGATTTAAGCAGAGTCTTGAAGGAGGCCAGGGAATCTAAGAGGCAGAGGTAAGCAGAGAGCATCTAGGCATGGTTGGGAGGTAGGAGTTGTGAGATGGAATGTCATATGTGAGGAACAGCAAGGTCAATGTCACTAGAATATAGATGACATGGAAGGAAGGAAAGTGTTAAGAACACTGGAAATGTAGGAAAGGGTCATCTCATGAGCGGGGCTATCAATGCTGAATAGAAGATTTTATATTTGAACCTGGAGGTAATAAGGAGGCAGTGAAGTTTGTTGAATAGGGGGTGACACGGTCAGATCTGTGCTTTAAGGAAAATCCCTTCGGGAGCCAAGTGGCAGATGGTTTGAAGTGAGGAGTCACAGAGGCAGGAAGATAATCAGAAGGCTCGTGTAATAATACAGGTGTGAGGTAGCAAGGGTTTATGCCTGGGTGGTCGGAAGCAGAAGAACCCTGATTATATTTGGTACTTAATACAGAAGACAATGGGCATGGACCCAGGTGAGCCAGATTGGAATAGTGAGGGACTTACCCTCTTTGTACTTTTCTGGGGCAAGGTACAGCACTGATTAGAACTTGGACTCTACACCCTTAAGCGTAGCTTTCTTGAGGATCAGGAGCAATGCTATGGGTTCCTAGTATTCTAGGCTCATAGGATTCCAAGCAGGAAGATACCTGAGAGAGGTTGTAGTCTTCCCTTTGGAGAACTGGGGTATGTGAACAGAAGCACACTGTCTTGAGGAAAAGGGGACAACAAAAATGGAATAACCCGATTTTAGCGCTTGAAGAGTCTTAGATCATTTAATCATGCTAATTCTCTGCTTCGTTTCTTACCTAGCCTTAATCACTGAATGGGCATTGCCTCAGTCAAACTGAGACCTGGGAAAGACCTTAGCTTGAAAAGGCCAAGGTCTTCCACTGCATCCTGGGCCATCTCCAGTCATCCTGATCTATATCTTGCCAATGGACCCAGATGGCTCCAGAGGAGAAAGTGAGGCTGGTGACTTTGTGCAGCCCTCCCTCACTTACATCCAATTCACTTGCATGTCATGCCATCACCTCTCTGATGTCATGGTCCTCTTCAAGAACAAAGGACAAACAACAACAACATAGATTTAGAGCTGACTGGGGACCATAGGCCATCCAGTCTATTTTCCTCATGTTATAAGTGAGGAAAATTAGAACCAGAGAAATAAAAATGACTTCCCCATTGTATTATATCCCAAGATGATACAATAAGTGACAAGGATAAGATTCAAACCCAGATTCTCTCCCTTCAAATCTAGTGTCCTTTCCATTTTTCTATGCTTATTCCAGACCACCCCCTCCTTGTACAGATGAGGAAATTAAGGCCAAGAGAGGAGAAGTAATTGGCTCATGATTACACCAGGAGTTAGAGGCAGTATCACAATTAGAATCTGGGTCTCTCTGTTCAGTGTCTAGTGTTCTCCCCTCCCACCCTCACTATATCACTCTGCCTCGTGAGAACCATAAATCCAGAGCTCAGAGAACATTTAACTGGAACAGAGTTTGTGTACATTTTTTCTGCAGAGAAATTGTACTTCATGTCCCTCATTAGCAATGGGAGAGTACAGTTCTTAACTTCTGTCTCCTAAGAATGCTGAGAGTTCCTTCAGACACTGTCTTATTCTCCTTTGTCCTGGACTCTCCTTTCTGCCCCTCTTTTGTTTCACCATGAATCTTTACATCAACAACGTTCCCTTTCTACCTTCCAGGGGATTGAGCTGGGTCAGGGATCAGTAATATGAAAAGGAATAGGTCTGTTGGGGCTCTGGTTCTGTCAAGGACTCCAGACCATTCAATACAATCATTCACAGAGAACCAGGGTGCCATGTTCTGTTATGTTGGGGTAGCAATGGCTGAGTTCTTCCCTCTTGTGAGAAATGTGGATCATTTAAAGAAACTGGGGATGGTTGGCCTGGAGAATAGAAGTTGGGGGGGGAAGATATGATAGCTGTTTTCATGTATTTGAAAGAGTATCATGAGAAAGATGGATTAGCTTTGCTCTGCTTGGCTCAGTGGACAGAATGAAGAGCAATGGGGTGGAAGGCAGATTTTGTTAACAGTAATGGAAAAACTTTCTGATGATTAGACGTAGGCTATGTGGGCCCATGTAAGATATGTTTGTCCACATTGCTTGTTTAAATATAGAGATATGTGTATAATGTGAAGCATGAATAAGTATCTTAAGAATTTGACCTTCCTCCCTCCAATACAGACTGAGATTTTCTTTTTGACAGAATCAGGAGAAGGATCATGGCTGAGTATGTGCTCCTTCTTCCACCTATCTCTAAGAGGGTATTGGACTAGATTTATTTTTGTCTGTGTCTACAGATATTGCTGGTCTAGGGATATGATTTTTTGAAGTTCAAAAAAATTTGTTCTTAAGAGGGAAAGGCCTTATACTCACTAGTTTAACTCCTTTCCACCAAATTCTTGTTACACAAAAGACCATGACAAATAGTGGAGAGTAAGTAAATTAATTTATCCAAGCAAAAAAGCAAACTGAAATCAGAGAAGTTCTATGGATTAGAATATATCAGAAAATGTACAAGAGTGAATGAAATCTTTAGCTAAGAGTGAGATGAGATTGCAGCTCCGATTAAGAGAAAAGACTGGATCTCATCAAGGGGAAGGTCTCTGAAGTCTCTGGGGAAGCAACTGGGAAATCAGAGACATGTTGAAGATAGGGTTTCCACTACATGTCTGCAGCTTCTCACTATGTATTTCTCCCAAAGAGTCTCTGGAAACTGCCATCCGCTCCAAGTCTTACACAGATACACAGTATCTCCTCACTATTCTCTCTACCAGTTAGGCATTATTTCTGCTCCTTTCCTACTCCACTTTGGTGGGAGCTGGGGTTACATAGAGTTGTCCTGAAGAAGAATTGCCTGCCTCAATTGGTAATTTTCCATCCCTGTAGGTATTCAAGTGAAGACTGGAATCTACTTGCTTTGCTGAAGATGGTTGTAAAGGAGTTCCTGCTCATCTATAAGAAGGCCTGGATGACTTTGTAGGTTCCTTCTAACTCTGAGTCTCTACAGTACTACCATAACTGCATACTAGTTACTTGTATACATCTTTTCAGAAAGTTCTTTGTAGATTGTAAAGTCCTTAGATAAATGGAAGACATTATTATCTCTCCTACTAATCTATAAACTCCATGAGGTCAGAGTCCCATGCTATTTATTTATCTCTCTGTCTTTCATAGCTGTGAATGCAAAGCCTGCTCAGAATTAGTACTTAATTAGGACAGGTTGAATTCATTCCTGGAAATTCTGAGGGAATCACTCTGTTTATCCACATTACAGGGCTTAAGGAGGTACAAGATTTATGAATGAGACTTCAAGGAAGGCTTCCAGATTTCCAATTTAGCGCTAAGATCCCATCTGTGTAGTGTCAGACTTACAAGACCTGCACCTAATTCTCGTTGGACTGGGTAGGGATGAAGAAGATGCAGGCAAAGACCCTTATGCTACCAATTCAATTCAACATTTATCTAGTTCCTTCTACATGCAAGGTACCATAGGTATTCTGTCATAAGGGGTCCCGAAAGAGTAGATTCAAGGGAGCAGGGAGCCCTATTCTAACTAAATCTGTGGCTTTGTGGTACAGTACAGTGTAGTGGGAATAGTGTTGGATTTATAGTTAGGAAAATACCTAGGTTCAAATACCTGTTCTGCTACTTAGTACCCATATGACTTTGGCCAAAATGACTCTAGGTCTCAGTCTCCTCATCTGTAAAATTAAGAGGTTGGACTTGATGATAGCCTTTAAGGTTCCTTCCAGCTCTATATCTATGATCCTTTGTGACCCATTAAGTCCATCCACCCAGACAGCTGGATCTGTTGAATGCAGGCTTTCTTTCATTCTCCACTAGTCACTAAGGGGAGCTAAAGTCTGTCAGGGTTGGGAAGCAGAAGAACCCAGAAGGGTGAATCCTGCTAGTGTGAAGAGAAAAAAAAAAAGAACCAACTCAGAACAGTCTCCAAAAGCCCTTTGTTTTTACAGTGAGGAAAAAGGGAAGGGACCACTCCCTCATTTTCCTCATGCCTGTCTCCTCCTGCCCCCATCAAGTTGTGTTCCCCTCCCAGAAAGCTTAGAATTGCTTTTTTTTTTGGAGTAATCCCAAGACTATGTCAAAAATTTAAATAAAAAAAAGTACAGTCAGTTCCAGGCTGAAGCAAAACAGATTGAGGGCGAAGTGAATCCCTTGGCAAAAAGGAGGGCGTTCCTGTCTTGGGGCAACCGCAACCTCTGAGGACTGATACAAGCCAAAGGCAGTAGATATCTCAGTCTGTTTAGACAAGGAAAGTGAAGGAAGCCCACATTCAAAGAGGGAGGAGATCTGTGTGCAGAAGGCCTGACTTCATCTTCTGAAGTCCTTCCTTCTCAGGTTATGTCCATTTGCTCTGTATGTGTCTTGTGGCTATCCAGTTATTTATAAGTTGTCTCCCTCATTAGAACAGAAGCTCCTTGAGGACTGAGGCTGTTTGTGTCTTTCTTTGCATTCCTAGCATGGTGCCTGGCACATAATAGGTGCTTAATGAAAGATTGTGGGTTGAGTGATTGGTTTGACCCATTGACCCATTGGTTTCTGATTCTGGAGCCCTGAAAAGAAAGGCCTCCAAAGGGCTACCTTTATATTTGAGAATTGAGAGCTAATAGAAAGCTTCCAGGTCATTTAGTTTGACCTTTTTATTTTGGAGGAATAAAATAAAAGAGGAAACAGGACTAGAGAGATGAAAGCAATGGTCAATATCACACAAATTCTACCTTTTTCAAAAGACCTTTCCTAATCTCTTTCCCTCTTTCTTCACAACTCCTCCACCCAGGGTCTTCCTTCTGAGATTCCCTTCTTCCTTCTTTATGTATCTTGTATGGTACATAGTGGTTTGCTTTAGGATATGGGCTCCTAGAAGTCAAGAACCATATTTTTTTTTCTCCCTGGATGAAGGTTAGAGGTCCAGCAGCAGCTACAAAGCAGAATCCATATCTAAGATCTAAAGGCACCCTTCAGACTAGCACACAGGGATCACAGTGCAGATAAGTGAGGAGCAGGAGAGAGCCATGCCACTTTCCACTCACCCACCTTTTCAGTCAGTATCAGAAATTATTACTCTAAGTTCAATGTTTTTTCCACCCCTTCACAAATATCTAGGGAGCATCTCACCTGGTCTGAAAAGTATCTGGTTCCCCGCCTCTTTACTCTGTCTAATATTCTTCCTACCACTTCACAAATGTATAGGGAATATCTCACTGGAGCCTGAGTTCTGAGACTAGAGTTGGGAGATCCCTGACAGGCCCCATAATGAAGGCTAATTCCAGGCAGCTAGACTTAAGGTAAGGGGAGGTGTGGCCATAGTCTGATAAGTAATCTTATCAAAGAAAGCAAAGGTTAAAGACTCCTCTGTTTATCCCAGTTTATTAACCAAGATTTTACTAGGTATCAGATTCAACATGCCAATCAAGGATCCTATTCCCCTATTTCCAGGTAAGCTATGCCAAGTGTGTCTCTTGCACCCCCCTGCTGCAGGTTAGAAAAAACCTGAGTCTAGAAAGCTGTTTGTCTTTCTTGCCTTAGGTAAGTTATGGCAGGGGAACAGAGGAAAATTGTCAAGTAACAGTAGTCCCTACTTCCAAGAAGGTAAAACCACTGGAATGAAGCTGCCCATTTTCATGGTGCCTTCTACCATTGACTGGCAGAGCCAACATGCCTGAACATTGTGCCAATCATCCTCACTGAATGTCTATCCATGCTAAGTCTTGTAGAGTACTTGGCCTTTGCTTTCTAGTATGTTCTAATCCAAAACTCCAAGTTGTCACATACCTGTCAGCCAATCATTAAGTATTAAGCACCTACTATGTGCCAAACACTATGCTAAGCACTTGGGATACTAAGAAAGGCAAAAGACAGTCCTTATTTTCAGGGACTTCACAAATCTATCAATAAGCAAACACGTATGTATGTATACAGGGTAAGTAGGAAATAATTAACCTAGGGAAGGCACTAAATTTAAGAGGGATTGGAAAAAGGAGCATGTGGAAGGTGAAATTTCATCTAGGAATTGAAGGAAGTCAGGGAAATGAGAAGGTAGAGATGAGGAGAGAGAGCATTCTAGGAATGGGGTGTAGTCATTAAAAATATCCAGAGCCTAGAGATGGAACGTCTTGTTCGTGGAACAGCAAAGAAGCCAGCAGGGTTGCTAGATTGAAGAGTGCATGGCACAGTATAAAATGTAAGATTAGAAAGGTGAGAGAAAGAGAGGGCTAGATTTGGAAGGGCTTTGAATGCCTAACAGAAGATTTTGTATTTGATACTGGAAGTGATAGGAACAACTAGAGTTTATTGAATATGAAGGGGACATGGTCAAACTTGAACTTCAGGAAAATCACCTTTGTAGCTGAACTGAGGATTGGCCAGAGTGGAGAGAAACTTGTGGTAGGCAGATCAACCAACAGCCTATTGCAATAGTCCAGGTGTGGGGTGAAGAGGGCTTGTACCAGGGTGGTGGCAGTATCAGAAGAGAGAAGGGGGAATATTTGAGAGATATAACAAACTTGAAATTGATAAGCCTTAACAACAGATGGGGAGGGAGAGAAAGTAATGAGTCAAAGATGATGTCTAAGTTGCAAACTTGGTGGACTGGGAGGATGGTGGTGCTCTGGACAGGGATAGTGAAGTTTGGAAAGGGGGATGGATTTAGTGGGAAAGACAATGAGTTCAGTTTGGGACTTTGTAGGGAAAGGGAATAGAAGCAAGAGTTTGGCAGGACATGAAGGAATGCTGCAGTTACTCTAAGTCATTAGCATTTAGCATGGTGTTTGGCACCTTGTAAGTTCTTAATAAATTCTTTTTTTAAATTTAATTTTAGTTTTCAACATTCACTTTCACAAGATTTTGAGTTCCAAATTTTCTCCCTATCTCAACCCTCCCCCCACCCCAAGATGGCATGCATTCTGAATATCCCTTCTCCTAATCTGCCCTCCCTTCTATCTCTCCTCCCCTTCTCTTATCCCCTTCCCCTTCTATTTTCCTGTAGGGCAGAATAGATTTCTATACCCAATTTCCTGTATTTCTTGTTTCCCAGTTGCATGTGAAAACAGTTTTTTTAAACGTGTGCTTTCAAAACTTTGGGTTCCAAATTTTCTGCTTTCCTACCTCCTCACCCACCCTCATTGAGAAGGCAAGTACCTCCATACAGGTTATACATGTGTAGTCATGCAAAACACTTCCATAGTAGTTATGTTGTGAAAAACAAGTATATTTCCCTTCATCTTATCTCATCCCCCCATTTATTCTATTCTCTCTTTTGACCCTATCCCTCTTCAGAAGTGTTTGTTTCTGATTACCCCCTCCCCCAATCTGTCCTCCCCTCTATCATCCCCCTGCTGTCTTGTTCCCTTCCCCCTTATTTTCCTGTAGGGTAAGATAGATTTCCATACCCAATTGAGTGTGTATGTCATTCCCTCCCAAGCCAAATCCTATGAGAATAAGATTTACTCATTTCCTCTCACCTTTCTCCATTTTCCCTCCACTGTAAAAGCCTTTTCTTGTCTGTTTC
Organism: Vombatus ursinus; assembly: GCF_900497805.2. NCBI lineage: Eukaryota > Metazoa > Chordata > Mammalia > Diprotodontia > Vombatidae > Vombatus > Vombatus ursinus. The sequence goes on along the minus strand of NW_020954563.1, from coordinate 4,440,425 downwards.
ATGTGAGATAATTTACCACATTCTACCTCTCCCTTTCTCCTTCTGCCAGTATAATCCTTTCTCACCCCTTAATTTTATTCTCCAGATATCCCTCCTTCATTTTCAACTCACCCTGTGCCCTCTATCTATCTATCTATCTATATACATACATATAATTTTTTCCCTCCAACTAACCTAATACTGACAAAGGTTTCATGAGTTACAAATATCATCTTTCCATGCAGGAATGTAAACAGTTTGACCTTAATAAGTCTCTTATGATTTCTCTTTCCTGTTCACCTCTTCATGTTTCACTTGAGTCTTGTATTCAAAAGTCAAATTTTCTGTTCAGCTCCAGTCTTTTCATCAAGAATGCTTGAAAGTCACCTATTTCACCAAATGACCATTTTTTCCCCTGAAGGATTATACTCAGTTTTGCAGGGTAGGTGATTCTTGGTGATAATCCTATCTCCTTTACTCTCTGGAATATTATATCCCATGCCCTGCTGTCCCTTAATGTAGAAGCTGCTAAATCTTGTGTTATCCTGATTGTGTTTCCACAGTACTTGAATTGTTTCTTTCTGGCTGCTTACAATATTTTCTCCTTGACCTGGGAACTCTGGAATTTAGCTACAATATTCCTAGGAGTTTTCCTTTGGGAATCTCTTTCAGGAGGAGATCGGTGAATTCTTTTCATTTCTATTTTGCCCTCTGGTTTTAAAATATCAGGGCAGTTTTCCTTGATAATTTCTTGAAAGATGATGTCTAAGTTCCTTTTTTGATCATGGTTTTCAGATAGTCCAATTATTTTTAAATTCTCTCTCCTGTATCTATTGTCCAGGTCAGTAGTTTTTTCCAATGAGATATTTCACATTGTTTTCTATTTTTTCATGCTTTTGGATTTGTTTTACAGTGTCTTGATTTCTCATAAAGTCACTAGCTTCCAATTGCTCCATTCTAATTTTTAAGAAAGTATTTTCTTCAGCAAGGTTTTGGACTTCCTATTCCCTTTGGCCAGTTTTGCTTCTTAGGGCATTCTTCTCCTCATTGGTTTTTTGGACCTCTTTTGCCATTTGGGTTAGGCTATTTTTTAAGGTGTTATTTTCTTCAGTATTTTTTTTGGGGGTCTACTTTAGCAAGCTGTTGACTTGTTTTTCATGATTTTCTTGCATCATTCTCATTTCTCTTCCCAGTTTTTCCTCTACTTCTCTTATTTGTTTTTCAAACTCCTTTTTGAGGTCTTCCATGGCCTGGGACTGATTCATATTTTTCTTGGAGGCTTTGGATGTAGGAGCTTTGACTTTGTTGTCTTCTTCTGGTTGTGTGTTTTGATCTCCTTGGTTACCAAAGAAAGATTCTATGGTCTGACTTTTTTTTTGGACCTTTGTTTGTTCATAATCCCCCCCCCAATTACTTGAGTTATAAACTCTTTGTTAAGGTAGGGGTCTGCTTTCAGTGTGGAGAATGTACTGTCCCAAGCTTTGGGGGTTTTGTGCAGGTGTTTTCAGAGATACTTCTAGGGACCTGTAAATTTTCAGTTCTTCTAAGGTGGTATGATCAAGGGTCAGGTGTTTACTCCTTTCCTGGTCTGTGCTCTGGTCTATGAGTGACCACAAGCACTCTTTTTCTGTTTGGAACTGTGAGAAGGGTGTCCTCTTCACCACCACTACGAGCTCCACCATGCCATCACTCCTTCTCACCCCAGGACCACCACTCAAAAATGTGACCCAGATCCAAGCACGGGCAAAGCAAGATAATCCTGCACCAGCAGAGAGATCCCTACAATCCCCCTCTGATCAGCCACTCAATTCCCCCTCAGTCTGTGGGCTAGAAGCTCAGGAGGCAGCCACCACCCTGGAGCTGTGCCCAGGGACTCAGGCTGGGAGTACTTTTTTCTCTTTCACCGCAGTGACAGACTTTTCCCACTGACCTTCTAAGTTGTCTTTGGTGTTCATGAGCTGAGAAGTCAGGAAACCGCCACAGCTGCCTGCGATTCAGTCCTCCGAGGCCTGCTCCAAGTTTGCTGAGGCCTGGTTTGCCTGCATGCCCATGCCAAACTGTGCTCCTCTCCCCACCCAGAGTGATATACCTTTCTGATCATTCCCATCCAGGCTCTCTTGGAATGGAACTTTGTTTCACTATGTCTTTTTGTGGGTTCTGCTACTTTAGAATTTGTTGACAGCCATTTTAAATAGACATTTAGAGGGGTTTGGGAGAGAGCTAAAGCAAGTCACTGCTTTTACTCCTCCATCTTGACTCTGCCAATAAATTCTTATTGACTAACTGACTGACTGATCAGTATCAAGCCCTGAAGCTTCAACAAAGGTCAGTAGGAGTAGGTAGTAACTAGGAACATATAGATGACAGGTCCAGAATTCCAGGAAGGTCAGATCAGGAAGTAAATATAAGGAACTTAGGCTAGAAGACTAAGGGTGAATAGTAAGATAGCCATCTTGATCCTGAGCAAATGATTCAATTAAACATTCATTAAACATCTACTATGTACAAGGCACCATCTTCAGTGTGAGGGATAAAAAGACAAAAATGATATAGCTTTTGCCCTCAGGGAGCTTACATTCTTTTGCAGCCATTCAATATATGCACTAGTGAGACTATAGTAATTTGAGCAGGAGGAGAATGATAATATTTGGTAGGGATGAGGTCAGACTTTATGGAATGGGTAGTATCTGAGCTGAACTTTGAAGGAAGATAAGGTCCTTTTCTGAGATTTCTATTGTGAGAGATAGAGCTGAGGAAGGAGTGACTTCAGGCATGGGGAATGGTCTGTGAGGCATGTGAGACTGCACAGGTGAGAGGTGGAATATTAAGGTCAAGAGCTAAATAGTCTAGCTTTGCTGGGCATAGAATATATGAAGCAGAGCAATATGAAATAAAGCTGTAAAGTTAAGCTGGAGTCATATTGTGAAGGTTTTAAAATGAAAATTTAGAAAGAAATTGGTATTTTTTTCTGCAGTCAATAAGTATCCACTGAAGGTTTTTGTGTAGAGGAAGTGACGTGATCATATTTATGTTTTAGGAATAGCCATTTGGAAGCTGTAGGGAAGATGAATTGAGAGACTTACTAATCATAGCATCTTCAGTAAGTAGAGCACATAGAGGAGGGTGGCCCTTAAGTTCAGATGAGAACTACAGCTGAGGCACAATAGAAGGCAGGAAGAGGTAAAGTCCATACATTTCAAAAGAGAACTCTACTAACCACCATACTCCCTTACAGATGGTAGAGCTGGCTAAAAGAGGAATAATAGAGCTGTAGTCTTTCCTACAGATGAAAGACTTACTAGCCACAGTATCCCTAGTAGATAATTGACAGTATGTTAGGTGACCCTCAAAATAACTGAATAGAATTCTATTCAGTTATTTCATGTAGAATTCTATTCAGTTATTTTGAGGGTCACCTAACATACTGTCAATTATTTTAGAGGAATGATGGTTAAAAATACCTCTAACTTTTCAGCAGAGAAGACATGGACTATAAGAGTTGAAAAAGACCAAAATTTTCAGAAATGGCCAATGAAGTAATTTGCTTTGCTTGATTATACTTATTGGTATGGGGTAGGGTTCTACTGGTGGAGTGGGGATAGTAGCAGTGGGAAGTGACAGTGATATAAAAACAAAATTACCATTAATAAAACATTTTCAAAGGAAAAAAAAAGATAACTATAGCTGAAGAGCTAGTAGAGTAGAGACCTGATGCTAAGAGGAAGCAGTAGAGGTATCCAGAGGGAAGCAGCTGAGACATACACCTGCCAAGGAGCACCATGAAATAATGCTTGTCCAGGAGGAGATCCAGCATAAAACAGAGCAATGACATCAGAAAAAGACATCAGCAACTTTGCAGTACCAGAGAGGCATGAGTAGCCCCTTTGTGTATTTCTTCTGGCTGTACATACTTCCGATGTATGGATGCTCTACATGTGATCCCATTCAAGTTCACTTTTCCCACTGAGTATGTATATATTTGTGGGAGAATGAGCTCAAGGTTTATGGGGGGAAAGTTCTATTGTTGATATTATTACATTGCTATTTAATTAAATGCCTTTGTTGTGATCTAAATGTGTCAGTTGGCTGACTGGTAAAAATAAACAGATCAAAATGGACCCCTGAGGCATGATTTAAGGAGTATTCTGACCCACAAAGTCTACAGGACTGGATATAGTTAAAGGAGGCACAGAGAAAAGGAAACCAAGCCTCTACAGAATAAATCTGGGTGACTGGGATGAATCTGGATATGAGACACAAGGACCAGAAAACGTGCTTGACACTGAGTCTATGCTATTAAGGCAGGCACTTTCTATTGCCTTCCCCAAGCCTCAACATGTGGAAAAGCCTGAACCCTTAAGTGGAGGTAGATGGGTATGGTCAGCTGGGAAGGGATAGCAAGCCTTGACACAATGTATTTCACCCCAGTAATAGGCAAGGAAACAGTAAACTTGAGAGCAAGAGATTGTTTCAACTTTTATCATTATATCCCAAGAGCCTAGCGTAACTGCAGAAGAGTTGGGCTTGTACCTATTTGGAAGGAGTTTCTTCATGAGGAGTTCTCAACATAGATGGAATCACAATGGGAGTGGGGTAGAATTAACAGGGTTAACAAAGGCCTGAAGTTTTGGAGAAAAACTTCCTTTCCCCGTGTTCTAGGTAAGTGTGCTATGTTGCACTTAAGATGAAATGCATCTGAGACAGAAGCATCATCTCGGAATACAAGTTCCTAACACCTTACTTTGTGGCACAGTGGAAAAACCACTGATTTTGGAGTTTCGTAATCTAGCTTTGAGTTCAGGCTCTTCCACTCAGTAGCCAGGTGAACTTGTGCAAGTGACTTCAACTCTCTGATCCTCAGAGTCTTCCTTTATTAGTGGAAAACATTAAACTTGATGACTGTCTTCAGCTCTGACATTCTGTGCCCTTGCATCATTCTAAACTAATTCTAAAAAGACCAAAAAGGAGTAGAAATCCCCTGAGAGTGCTACCATTTTGGGATGATTTGGGGTGTTTACCTGCAGGGATAATAGCATACTAGCAATTGTGATATTGATACATATCAATGGAGCTGGGAGTCTATTGTTGTGGGTTTTTTCTCCACTGGTACAGATTACAACCTTTCTATGCTTCCTCATCTTGTGTAAAACTTGTTTATTGTTTTTAATAAATAAGCCTTCCTATGTGTGCTGTCTCCTTCTTTTAGAAAGTGGGGTCTATTAGCAGGGATGGTTATGTGTTTCTATTTGTATCCCTGGTGCTTAGCATAATGTTTGGTACTTAGTGAGAGCTTAACAAAAGTTTTTTTTAAATAAAAATAAATCATTCATTCACTAATTTATTAATTCACTCATCATTCACTCACTCATTCATTCTTAAATTCTCCATAAAAGTTCTGTCCAAAATGCTGGCAGTCTTCCTTTGGTTCCTTTAATATTTCTTTGACATCAGCACAGCACTGAAGCTGTCCATTTGTTATCTCTTCATTCTCTTGCCATGACTCACCCACTTCCTTTTCAGGTCATATATGTCCTGAAAGATACCTTTTACACCCTTCCCCCAAGCAAATCGTCTTTGGTAATACAATAATTAGCCTAATTACACCCACCCTAGGTCCTCCCATTGCCTCTAGGGTCTAGACAATTTTGATTCTTTAGAGATCACAATGTTCCAGGATTTTCAGTACTACCTATAACAGAACCAGGAGAACATTGGTGGGAGAAAGATGTAGGGAGGATCATTGAAAATACTATACAACTTCCTAAATGAGATTCAGATCAACTTTCTCCTATTTTTCACTGGGCCTAGTTAATTTTCCTCCTACTGCGTCTGTCTAAAATGTCGTACTCATGGACTAGGTCAATAAGCCGCATCTCATTCCAGGCAAAATAACAACAGCAGCAGCAATAACAACCTTCTCAAATCTTAATGTATCATCCATATCTTGGTGGTCAAGTCAAGTCAGGTCAACAAACAATAATATATTCTAAGAATTGTGCTAAGTGCTGAGGATACAAAGAAAGGCAAAAACAATCCTAGTCATCAAGATACTCAGTGGTCAAGCAAGAGAATGTCAACAGACACCCTGTGTGTCTTGAGGCTGCTACAGTATATATATGAAAACGTGCAGAAACCCTGAAATGTTAGCCAGTTGGGCTTTGGTGATATCATTGATTGATTGGGACAACACCTTAGCCAGGGTGGTGTAACTGCTTCTATAAATCTAAGAAATGGATGGGACAGCAAAGAGTTACAGGTTGGCTCTTCTTAGAATTGTCATGATGATCAACTTGACAACAGAGTGATGAGTACTACAAGAAGTTGTGATACTTTGGACCAAATTTGAAATACCACTATTCTGTTGGTTGGAAATGCTTTGGTTTTGACAGCCCTAAATTTTGTGTTATCCTGATTGTATTTCCACAATACTTGAATTGTTTGTTTCTGGCTGCTTGCAGTATTTTCTCCTTGACCTGGGAACTCTGGAATTTAGCTACAATATTCCTAGGAGTTTTCTTTTGGGGATCCCTTTCAGGAGGTGACCGGTGGATTCTTTCAATTTCTATTTTTGTCTGCCTCAGTTTCTTAATATGTAAAACAGGGATAATAATAGTACCTAACTCCCAGGATTGCTGTGAGGATCAAAGAAGATCAAAATTGTACAAAATAGGTAGTAATTGCTATATAAATGTTAGCTATTATTATTATATTCTGAATTCCAAGTTGTATAATGATTTGAGAGAACCATAAAAACTAACTCCATTCTTTTTTTTTTTTTGGCCAGGTAATTGGGGTTAAGTGACTTGCCCAGGGTCACACAACTAGTAAGTGTTATGTGTCTGATGTTGGATTTGAACTCAGGTCCTCCTGACTCCAAAGCTGGAGCTCTATCCACTGCACCACCTAGCTGCCCCAACTAACTCCATTCTTAAACTCACATTAGATAAAATAAGAGCAGAAATTGTGCAGTACTTAAATCTGAAGAGAGAGAAGCAAAAGAATCTGAAGGCATTGAACATCTACTCTTAACTCAAACTCTAGATGTGCTACCTAATAATAAGGCAGATGGCAGAAATAAAGCTTATGTCTCAAGTGATTTTAAAAGGATATGGCCTACTTAGAATGGAATTTCAAAATGATCTTATTTGAGTCTGATGACATGAATCCTACTATATCAATGGAGAATTATTTAAAAAGCTGGTATCTGCTATAATCATCACAAGTGAATGCATTCTCCCACAATATTTGACAGAGAATGTAAAAACATTCACCACTTGAACATGGGTCCTGTGGCTTTTGACAACATAAGATCATATGAAGAAAAGGTATCTAAGAATACTCCTAAAAATAGCCATAAAACACAACACCTGCAGAGAAGTTGCTTGAGAATACTATTGAAGACCCAAAGAAAGACAAGGGGGTAGTATACCAATATTATTGGAGAGTCTTCCAGCTATGTAAGTTGTTCTTTATTTCTTTAAAGAACATATTTTAATTGAATCTATACAAGATTATTTTTTATGCTTTGCTAGATTGATTCCCAGATACTTTATGCCCTTTGTAGTTATTTGGAATAGGATTTCCATTTCTATTATTGTCTCTTGGGTTTTGTTATTATTATACACAAATTTTATTTATTTTTAGGGTTTATTTTATAGCCTGCACCTTTGTTGAAGTTATTTATTGATTCTCTAGGGTTTTCTAAGTAAATGATCATATCTTAGAAAATAGGGACAAGGACAGCTAGGTGGCGCAGTGCATAGAGCTCTGCCCTTGGAGTCAGAAGGACTTGAGTTCAAATTCATCCTCAGACACTTGATACTAGCTGTGTGACCCTGGGCAAGTCACTTAACCTTGATTGCTTCACCAAAAAGCAAAAAAAAAGTAGGGATAATTTTTCTCTTTTTTACCTATCTTTATGCCTGTAATTTCTTTCTATTCTCTTATTGCTATTGATAGCATTACCAGAGCTCTATTAAATAATAGTGGGGATAGTGGCCAGTCTTCTTTTACTCTTGTGTTTATTGGGACAGTTTTTCCTATATTCCCAATTGCATATGGTGCTTGTGTTTTGGTTTTCAATAGATTTTAAAAATGATATTAA